>NC_054587.1:1434741-1569741 GCF_017654505.1 Polyodon spathula
TGAATGCAGTTCTGAAATGATTTTATTTAACCCAAAATAAATTCCGTCCATGCAACAACAGTCCAGCCTTGTTTTCATTGCAACCGTGTGTGTCTGTCTCCAGTCTAGACCACAAAAGCAAAGCAGGAATCAACATCCTGTCAAACAATGCAGTAAGTAAACAGCTTTACTTTTTAGACTAAGAACCCTAGCAAAAACAACAAGGCTTGGGCAGTATCACAAAATAAATTACAGATTCTCTTAAATTACACAAATAAAACATAATAAATGCGGTTCATCTATCACCATAAACACGCGTCGCTGCTGTGCAGTGTTCAGCTTTATAGTTCTGCTTCCACTAGGATAAAAAATTGATTAGTCTGTTCTTTTTTATGGCAGGTTGCTATTTTGTTATTTAATGCAGCCCTTGCTTTGTAGAGAGAGGTACTGTGTAGCTGCTCTCTGGCCTGCAGTTATACACTCTGGATCAGTGGAGGGCCAGTGTCCTGGTTTTTAAGAACATAAGAAAGTTTACAAACGAGAGGAGGCCATTCGGCCCATCTTGCTCGTTTGGTTGTCAGTAGCTTATTGATCCCAGAATCTCATCAAGCAGCTTCTTGAAGGATCCCAGGGTGTCGGCTTCAACAGCATTACTGGGGAGTTGATTCCAGACCCTCACGATTCTCTGTGTAAAAAAGTGCCTCCTATTTTCTGTTCTGAATGCCCCTTTGTCTAATCTCCATTTTTGACCCCTGATCCTTGTTTCTTTTTTCAGGTCGAAAAACCTTTTAGAATTTTGAATGCTTGAATCAGGTCACCATGTAGTCTTCTTTGTTCAAGACTGAACAGATTCAATTCTTTTAGCCTGTCTGCATATGACATGCCTTTTAAACCCGGGATAATTCTGGTCGCTCTTCTTTGCACTCTTTCTAGAGCAGCAATATCTTTTTTATAGCGAGGTGACCAGAACTGCACACAATATTCAAGATGAGGTCTTACTAGTGCACTGTACAGTTTTAACATTACTTCTCTTGATTTAAATTTGACACTTTTCACTCTGTTAAATGTCATTTGCCATGTGTCTGCCCAGTTCTGAATCTTGTCCAGATCATTTTGAATGACCTTTGCTGCTGCATCAGTGTTTGCCACTCCTCCAACTTTTGTGTCATCTGCGAATTTAACAAGTTTGCTTACTATACCAGAATCTAAATCATTAATGTAGATTAGGAATAGCAGAGGACCTAATACTGATCCCTGTGGTACACCGCTGGTTACCACACTCCATTCTGAGGTTTCTCCTCTAATCAGTACTTTCTGTTTTCTACATGTTAACCACTCCCTAATCCATGTACATGTGTTTCCTTGAATCCCAACTGCGTTCAGTTTGAGAATTAATCTTTTGTGCGGGACTTTGTCAAAAGCTTTCTGGAAATCTAAATAAACCATGTCATATGCTTTGCAATTATCCATTATCAATGATGCATCCTCAAAAAAATCAAGCAGGTTAGTTAGACATGATCTCCCTTTCCTAAAACCACGCTGACTGTCTCCCAGGATACTGTTACCATATAGATAATAAAAATACAAAACAAAACACTACTACTCACAGAGCAAAAATACAATTGTTAAACTAAAACAGGTCACACACACAATAAACAGGAACAAAATAACCAGCTCAAGGACCAAAACAAAAGGCTTAAACAAAAACAAAACTGTTCAGGCTGGACAGATCCCACCCTGCACCCTGCACCCTGCACCCTGCACCCTGCACCCTGCACCCTGCACCCTGCACCCTGCACCCTGCACCCTGCACCAAACAAAGGATTTCTCCTCTTTTATACCATGTGGCTGGAGCCTAATTACCAATTATTCAATCAGCTCCAGTCACATGTATTTTGGCAGGGATAGGAAATTAACCCCATCCCTGCCAACCACCACCAAAACACCACAAAACAATATTATTTAAGGGGTTAAACTGAATTGCAAATTCTACAAAGCGTTGCTAATGTAAAAATGTTTAAGTAAAACTTGGTGTGTAAACAGTGTGCTGTTAAAAATGGTGAAGTGGAGGATTTCCTGTCATGTGACCTTGACTTGTTTTTCACTGTGGGTGGATCTGAACTATGACATCATGATAATTTGATGGTATCTGATTTTGGTTTTGTGTATTTTTTATTTAATTGTTAATAAAGTATCTATTTATCTAGCTATCTATCTGAGGTTGGACAAAAAAATTAATAAAAACACCTGCCATATCTATCTGTCTTTCTGTTTCTTCAATACACTGTATCCATTGTAATGCTGTAGATTTGTAACCCCCTCCCCAGCTGGTTGCTGTGGTAACAGACAGGCTGACTGATGGGGACATCTTCCGTGACCTGGTGGCCATGGCTAGGAGGGGCGTGGCCGTCTACATCCTGCTGGAGCAGAGAGGAGAGGAGAGCTTCCAGGAGATGAGAGAGAGAGAGGGGGAGAAAGGAGAAGAAGAGGTAAGACTTTGTACAAATATATATAATAATTATTATAATTTATTATTACTGTATTAACCCCATCCCCATCCTCTGCCCTCCCCTCCTCTCCACTCTCTCCTCTCTTTCCTCTCCCCTCTCTCCACTCTCTCCTCTCCCCTACTCTCCACTCTCCTCTCCCATTTCTCCTCTCCCCTCCTCTCCACTCTCTCCTCTCTTTCCTCTCCCCTCCTCTCCACTCTCTCCTCTCCCCTACTCTCCACTCTCCTCTCCCATTTCTCCTCTCCCCTCCTCTCCACTATCTCCTCTCTTTCCTCTCCCCTCTCTCCTCTCTTTCCTCTCCCCTCCTCTCTACTCTCCCTCTCCCCTCTTTCCTCTCTTTCCTCTCCCCTCCTCCCCACTCTCTCCTCTCTTTCCTCTCCCCTCCTCTCCACTCTCTCCCCTCTCCCCTCTCCCCTACTCTCCACTCTTCTCTCCCCTCTCTTCTCTCCATCCTTCCCTTCCTCTCCCCTCTCCCTCTCAGAACATGCGTGTGCGTGTCGTGAGCGGCGTCTCTTTCTGCTCCCATGATGGAAAGATGGTGAGCGGAGAGATGAAGGAGAAGTTTATCCTGATTGACCACGAGACTGTGATCACAGGGAGCTACAGGTGAGAGTGAATGGAGATCATGTGCAGGAAGATGGAAGATTGTTATAGAGGTATTTATAACACAATACCAGCATAACATTGCTTGATTGAAACGCCTCTGCTCTGCATTCCTCACACCTCTTTCTCAGCCCATAGCAGGAGCCCCTGTCTCCACTGAGGACTGTGCCCTGGCCAGTGGGGCAGTAAACAGGTGTGAGAACATTGCGTCTGCTTCTGGAATGACCCGAGCCATTAAGTAATGCAGATTTAGTCAGTAAAGTCCTGTTATAGGGCACTACAGTAAAAGAGCTCTCTGTGCTGCCCCTGTCAAAGTCCCCCTCTGCAATGCACTGGAGAGAGCAAGAGAAACTAACAAGAACCCGCAGCTGAAATGTGGCATGTCTTTCCAGAGATTGTAAATGATAAAGGTCTTAATGTTTCATTTAAACGCAACATCGCTGGTCGTGACTACATTGTTTTTGCCTCCTCTGAGAGTACGAAGTGTTTCAGATGTGTAAAAGCTGCAGAGCAGATTGGGGTAAAGGCAGCTCAGGGGCGAGGGAGCAGCAGGGGCGCTGATAGGCAGGAAACTCCCTGAGTACCGGGAAGGGCTGTCGATGAGCCCCCCCCCGTTCCGCTTCCTAATAGCAGGGAAGTGGGGGGGGGGGGGGGGGGGGGTGACAGGGGGAGAGGAGGCAGTGGGAGTGCTGAGAGCTGGAGCACGATATTTTATTTGGGCTTTTGATTGGATCGCCAATAATACTTCCACCAATCAGAGGGTTGCATACAGCACTTGTAGCGATCCCACCCTCTGTCAGGCTGGTACATGGGACAGATTAAGAAGAGCTGGACAAGACAAATAATGTGTCAGATATCAGAGTGGAGATGAGAGTGGCAGTGATGACCCAGTTTGCTTCAAAAACATTAAAAGTAGACCGGACATTTCCATCAGTGGATTTAAAAAATCTGGCATTGATAATGCAATCCACTGTTCTTTCACTTGTTAGCATTTTTGTGTCTTTTTTAGAAGGGTTTAATTAACAGCCAAAATTGTTTGTGTACGATAGTTTTAAACTTGAAGGACAGCAGATGCTTATCTTAAAAGTTTACTGGTTCTTAAAAGTAAGGGCCATATAAGAACGATAAATACTGATTGCTGTTTCTGCAGTGATATTGCTATAAAGAGTTACAGTAAATCAGATATTACTTTATCAGACATAATTAATTAAGCTGGCTTAAACCCAAACAAAGAAGAACAGAGGGTGAGCCCTTGTCGGAAGACATCAGCGCATCGCTTTCCACTCTGATAAGGGCAGTTTCAGTACAATGGCCGGGGCGGAAGCCAGACTGACATTTTCCATGCAAATTGTTTGTTGCAAGGAACGTATTCTGTTTAGCTGCTGCTCTCTAGAACTTTGGATAAAAAGGGAAGGTTTGAGAGGCCTAAAATTTTTCCGAACATTTGGATCGAAAGTTGTTTTTTTAAGAAATGGTTTTATTACAGTGACCTTAAAGGAGCTGGGAACAATACCAGATGACAGGGAACTGTTTATATACTTAAGACTGTGGCATCTATCCTAGAAAATGCACAATTTAGTGGGAATAGGATTTAAAGTACATGTAGTTGATTTTGTCCCATCAGCTAAGTCAGTCAGATCAAGCTGTTAATAGAAGTAAATGATGCAAAGATTGGATCTGCTTTAGTTTTAACAGTATTGCAGAATGTCTCATCTAGGTTGAGTGTGCTATATGATATCTGATATTTACGGAGGATGTCTGTTTGTTGTTTAGTTTAGTCATTGTTTCAAAGAGCAGGCGAGGATTGTATTGATTTTTTTCTATCATAGTTGAGCAGCATGATGATCTAGCTGAAGACAGAGCGGCCTTACATTTAATCAGGCCATCAAAATGCTTTATTGTAACATTTTGCAGTGTTCTAAAAATAAGAGGTACTTTGAGCTCTCCTTTTCCGGTGCATTGAGGCATCTGGCGGGGCTGGGAGGGGTTGCTGGAGAAAGTGCATGGGAAGCTCAGGAAGCATAGACTGATTAACAATAACCTGGTAGCACAGGTTGTTTTGCGTGGACCCCCAGCCGCCTTGATGCAGGCGATCCAGAGGTCTGTGCTGTTTTTCTGAAGCTGCACTGAGACAGGGGGTGCTGTAGCTGCCAGACATCTCTCCTCTATAAGAGACTCCCGATTTCTTATTAATCAGTGTAACAGGGGATGTGCTAGGTGTGTGGGTAATCACTGCAAAATACTGACACAGACACAGAGCATGGTGTTGATATGCCGCTCAAGAGCGCAGATTTAATTTCAACACAGCGGACCGACAATGGTAACCCTAGTGTCACATTTAATAAAGAAACCAAAACACAAAGCTAAAAAAATTAAAATTTGCCACATAATTACTAGCGCTCAGTCTTCCCCCACGATCAGCTGGGAGGTTTTTTTAAAGAACCTCATGGCAGAGTTAGGCCCTGGCTGTTGGGCTTATGGGCACACATTAGCCATATGCTCTACACATATGGAGAGGAGGAACTGGCCCAGGAGAGGAAGGTGAGGAGGAGGCAGAGAAGGGGAAAGAGGAAGAGGAAGGCAGAGCGTCCATCGCAAAAGTCTCCACCAGCAGAGGAAGAATGCCTGCTGGTTTTGCCTCCAGAGTCAGAGGGAGAGGAGCCCTCTCCAGCGCCAGAGGGAGAGGCCACACCAGTCCCCTGCAAGTGAGGGAGAGTCGCACCAGTCCCCCGTAACAAGGGTAGACTACACATTGCTCCCACCTTCATCGCCTCCATGTATTAACTCACGTGCAGTTGTACTGAGACTCCAATTGAATGATTGATTAGCAGTCAAGTCTCAGTACAGCTGCATAAAAGCAGCATGTTTTCACTCACTCGGGGCTGTGTGTTCGGTGAGTGGAGAACGGATTGGAGACGGAGGTAAAGAGAATAAAACTAATAATAAAGTAAAGTAAAAGAAGCTCACCGTGTTTTGTTTGGTCCGTTTTGTTTGTCTGTTTATTTTGGCGAATGTGCTGTGTCCTGTTTTTGTATTGTTGCAGCCATTTTATTTTCTGTCTGTTTGTTTATTTATTAAATGCTGAGCGAAAGCATTCGCTCAGCTCCATCAAACTCCACCTCTGGTTGTTTATTTTCCTGTTTCTGGTCGGACGTCCCCCCACTCCGGCCTTCTTTATAACAAGGCTTTTCAAAAGTGTCTCTCTCTCTCTTTCAGTCTCACATGGTCTGATGCTCACCTCCATCGTCAGCTCGTCACAGTCCTGAAAGGTCAGGTGATCGATTCCTTCGACCGGGAGTTCCGCATGCTGTATGCATCTTCGCTGCCGGTGCAGCTCCCCGATTGGCCAAGAGGAGCAGACGCCCATCCAATCAGCTACAAGCTACAGCTGAACCCCATGCATTCAACCTCAGAGCGACACTTTCAGCCCCTCCCTCTCCTCTCTGCCAAGAAACACTACACCCCAGACCAGCAGGCCCTGTCTGCAGAGGAACAAATCACGCCCAATCGCCAGAGGTGGGAGGAGCTTGCACAGTATCCCTTTGAAGGACAATCAACCAAGTACAGGTGGACTCCTTTCCAGGCAAAAGAGGAGGAGGGGTCTTATGCATATTCTCCACCTACAGACCAAAGACACACCCCTATAGGGGAGGAGTTTGTGGTGAATGAAAAAGGATCTTACTTGAGCTGTCTCAGGATAAACAGATTTGGACATCGGTGAGTTTACTAGATTTTAAAGAGTGTTAGAACTCTTTTAAATGAAGAACTTGTGATAGTGTCACTAAAACTAATACGAGGTAAGAGAACAGATTTGAAAGATGGTTAACTTTAAACCCCTCCCATTCTTAAAGAGACACACCCAGAGAGGAGGAGCCTGTGAAGTTTGACCCGCCCTTCCAAAAGAAAACACCCCTGGGGCAGGGGCTAAACCAAGAAGAATTGTTTATTAAAGAAACTACATCTTGGGAGGGACTTACACCTGGGGCAGCCAATCCCAGACAAGAGAAGGGACTTAATCTGCACCAGCATCACTTCCAAAGAGACACGCCCCCAGGGGAGGAGCTTAGCTCCGGATTGGATGCTTCTGAAGAGGAGGGGCCAGATTCCACCATTGAAAAACCAAGACAGGTGAAAATGTCTCAATCGGTGTCTGTTTCAGTGTGTGTGTCTCAGTGGGCAGGCAAGGGCGCTAATGAAAGTCAGGGTCATCTACCACAGGATAGAGCCCACATTGAGAGGGCTCTATCGCTCTTAGAAAATTATTTATTTATTTTCCTCTTCAAAAAAAAATCTCTACTTACCTTGAACTTCTGATTTTCGGCAGGTAACATTCCGCTGAAGAAAATAGTCCCTAACAATTAGAATAACGACATACATGTGGGGGAAATATTATTGTTATTAAAATTATTATTGCTAACATATTTATTTATTGGGGTCTGTGAAGTGTGCGAGTGGTGTGGGGAATAAAACAATGTCCAAACAGTTACTTTTCCCAAAAATATCCGGGTTTTAATAAATAAATACAAAGAACCACCCCTCTACCGGCAATAGTATCGGGGGGGGGAACATGGCTGGTTTGCAGCCCAAAACAAAAAGACAATATTCCATAATCCCGTGCATGGAAGCGTGCTCTTAATCCTCAGGGTGGTGCTGGCGTCGTGTGGTGAGGGTAGTGCTCTGGTGAGGCGGGCTGGCTCCGTGGCTGCAGCTGCTGGCTCTGTACTCCAATAGAGGGCCGTCCCGCATCTGTCCTCCTAATATGGTTACCTTCCGGCTTCCATCTACCGTCAAGGCGGTCCATCTAGGAGGCAGCTTACCACCGTCCTTACACAGCGCCCTTTCTGATCGGGAGGGAGATTTGCAACATTGATTCTTTCTCTATCACAAGGTCTTACTCTTTCTTATTAGAATTTATCTGTACAATTATTGAATAGTCCGTGTAGTATTGAGCCTGACTCAAAACCTGCTTTTGGAGGCGGGGCTTCATTCAAGCAGGGAGTGGATTGGCTGATGCTGAATGAACTGAAACAGGGCTGGCAGTTTGACTGGCTGGATTTGATCCAGTCGATGACAGAAGCGTGGACCAATCGTGTCTTCCCTGTTGGTTTGCTGTCCAGTAGCTGTGAATTGAGCCTTCATTACAGTGTCCTGTCACAGACGTGATTCCCCTTGTCACTAAACCAGCGTCAGAAAGAATGTTTAACTAGTTTTTTATGTTATCAGATTAGTTGTAGATTAGAATGTTAAGGCGGTATATGAACGGATTGATTTTAAAATATAATTCACAGTTCAGCCTCTCAACTTTCCAGCAGGTATCGATACAAAATAGAAGCCCACTAGATCTGGAAGCTGATTGCCTGTTCGCACTCAATCGTTTTCTAATATCAATGTGTGGACAAAATGAAAATGCCCTACAAAGATAGCAACTCCTGAAGAACGACGTGTGTTGTCTACTTTCACACTGTGGGTCTAACTGGAGTTAGAAATAGTAAATAAAAATATAGTGAGAGTCAGTGAGAAGTCCCCACAAGTATAGAAATACAAACATGTGTGTGTGAGCGAGCCTCAGTGTGAGCGCGTCTCAGTGTGTGTGTCTTAATGTGTATCTTAGAGTGAGCGTGTCTCATTTTTTGTGTGTGTATCAATGTGCGTGTGTCTCTGTGTGTGTGTGTCTGTCTCAGTGTGTCTTAGAGTGAGCGTGTCTCAGTGTGACCATGTTGTTCATGTCTTGCAGACTGTTCTGTGTTTGTCTCCTGTGTGTTTCAGAGCTCCCCGGTGTCGGTCCCCTGGTCTCTTTCTTATAGACAGTCTGGACTTCGCTCCCTCAGCAATATTCTCAGAGCAGAGCGTCTGAGCAGCACTCCCCTCACGACACCTGCGGGGGGGCTGGGGGCGAGGGTGAGGGGGAGCAGATCTCTGTGGGACTTGAGTCAGCTCTTCACTGGCTCCAACGAAGAGGAAGAGGGGGTGGACCCTGAAATGAAACCAGCGTCAACACCCCAAGACAAGATCCTACAAGAAACACCAGCCTGGGTGAGAGAGGGAGGGAGAGAGAAGAGAGAGGAGCATGTATTCAGTTTCTTTCAGTAACTCCAAGACTATTACATTGTATTATACCTGTTACAACTTCATTATAAACATGTTATAACCATGATATGAGATTATAATACTCTTACCCCAGATTGACCCCCCTCTCTTCTCCTCTCTCAGCTGAGGAGTGGCCCCCTTGGCTCCCGGGTGACCCCTGCGATGGCTCTGATTCGACACAGAGGGGAGGTGCCCCACCCCACCACCCTACCCTCCCGTCTGAGGGACCGCATCCTGAGAAAGAGGGAGGGAAACCCTGAACACTGAGAATTACTGAGAGCGAGAGAGAGAGAGGCACACACAAACACACACTGACACAGAGACACACTTAGAGAGAGGCACACACACACACACACTATGACAGAGAGAGGCACACACACATTGAGGCACACAGAGAGAGACACAAACACACACATTGAGACACAAAGACACTTCTTTGCAACAACGGAGCGATTGAATCAGCAATGCTGTATCCATGTATATACTTCAATGAAAATACTGTCAATCAAATAAATAAAACATTCATTTTTAAAATGACTGTGTTATTTCTGAGCAAATGTCACCCCCTGTGGACATTAGTGGTATTACAGAATAAGATGCAAAACGTCAATCTCACTACTGATACTCCCCCTGCTGGCAAGGAGCGCCCCTGCGGAGGGGGTGTAGTGCAGGCGGTCGTACGCATGCATGTCACGCTTCACACTGTGCCATATACAGCGGCACCTGTCATAACCCCCCGAATTGGAGGAGCAGCCAGGGGCCAAGATTGCCATCCTTGCCCAGACACACAGGTAGATTGGTTTGGGGAATGTTTAATGGTTTAATTAAACAGTGTTGAATGTGGCCATGTTGTGATTTTCACTTAACCCCTGGCCACACCCTACACAAGAAGAATGCAATGTTTGGTTAGGGGAGATGGTTCAATGAAGGTGCATGCCAAGCTTGAACAGTGGGACAGAGAGAAAGATTACAAGAGTATATCATTTTGCAAGTATATGAGTAAGAATATACAATTATAAGAACATAAGAAAGTTTACAAACGAGAGGAGGCCATTCGGCCCATCTTGCTCGTTTGGTTGTTAGTAGCTTATTGATCCCAGAATCTCATCAAGCAGCTTCTTGAAGGATCCCAGGGTGTCGGCTTCAACAACATTACTGGGGAGTTGATTCCAGACCCTCACGATTCTCTGTGTAAAAAAGTGCCTCCTATTTTCTGTTCTGAATGCCCCTTTGTCTAAGCTTCATCTGTGACCCCTGGAAAGTAGTCATTTAATATATTTGCTATTTTTTTCTCTTCATCTCTGATGTTGCCATGTGCATCTCTTAGACATTTTACTTCCTCTGATTGTTCTCTTGCTGTTGTAATATTGGAACAACATTTTGGAATTGGTTTTCGCCCCCTTAGCAATGTTCATTTTTATTTCTCTCTTGGCCTTTCTAGCTTCCTTTTTGACTTGTGTTTGCAGTTCTGTGTACTCTTTCTGCGTACTTTCTTTTTGGTCCTTTTTTAATGCTCTGTAAAGTGCCTTATTTTCGCTGAATATTTTTTTTAATTGATCTATTAAACCATTTTGGCATTTTAGTTTTACATTTAGATTTGTCTACTTTAGGGATGTAATTGTTTTGCGCCTCTAGTACTACATTTTTGAAGAACAACCATCCTTTTTATGTGGATGTTTTCTCTATTTTACTCCAATCTACTTCTGTTAGTCTCTGTTTCATACCTTCATAGTTTGCCTTTCTAAAAGTATAAACCTTTAGCTTTAGTTGTTTTTTAAGAAAATCACTTCAAAATGAGACCATGCTGTGGTCTGAGTTTGCCAATGGTTCTGTGACCTCTATTTGTGGGAATTTGCTCTTATTTGAGTTTGATATTATTTTCTACTGATTTTATTGTACTTTGTGACTGTTCTTAACCATAATGTGATTTTTGGTACTGTGATATTTTAGAAGGTGATACTTTATATTGTTATATTTTGTAATATCACCCTGGAGATGGGCAAAATAAATAATAAATAAAGAATACAAGCCATGCCCCATTCCCCAGTGCCCCATAAGCCTGTGCCCCGTTCCCCAGTGTCCCGTAAGCCTGTGCCCCGTTCCCCAGTGTCCCGTAAGCCTGTGCCCCGTTCCCCAGTGTCCCGTAAGCCTGTGCCCCGTTCCCCAGTGTCCCGTAAGCCTGTGCCCCGTTCCCCAGTGTCCCGTAAGCCTGTGCCCCGTTCCCCAGTGTCCCGTAAGCCTGTGCCCCGTTCCCCAGTGTCCCGTAAGCCTGTGCCCCGTTCCCCAGTGTCCCGTAAGCCTGTGCCCCGTTCCCCAGTGTCCCGTAAGCCTGTGCCCCGTTCCCCAGTGTCCCGTAAGCCTGTGCCCCGTTCCCCAGTGTCCCGTAAGCCTGTGCCCCGTTCCCCAGTGCCCCGTAAGCCTGTGCCCCGTTCCCCAGTGCCCCGTAAGCCTGTGCCCCGTTCCCCAGTGCCCCGTAAGCCTGTGCCCCGTTCCCCAGTGCCCCGTAAGCCTGTGCCCCGTTCCCCAGTGCCCCGTAAGCCTGTGCCCCGTTCCCCAGTGTCCCGTAAGCCTGTGCCCCGTTCCCCAGTGTCCCGTAAGCCTGTGCCCCGTTCCCCAGTGTCCCGTAAGCCTGTGCCCCGTTCCCCAGTGCCCCGTAAGCCTGTGCCCCGTTCCCCAGTGCCCCGTAAGCCTGTGCCCCGTTCCCCAGTGCCCCGTAAGCCTGTGCCCCGTTCCCCAGTGCCCCGTAAGCCTGTGCCCCGTTCCCCAGTGTCCCGTAAGCCTGTGCCCCGTTCCCCAGTGTCCCGTAAGCCTGTGCCCCGTTCCCCAGTGTAAGCCTGTGCCCCGTTCCCCAGTGCCCCGTAAGCCTGTGCCCCGTTCCCCAGTGTCCCGTACGCCTGTGCCCCGTTCCCCAGTGTCCCGTAAGCCTGTGCCCCGTTCCCCAGTGTCCCGTAAGCCTGCGCACCTCTTGCCTGCACTAGTTTTTTGCCATGTGTTCCAATCATCGCTTGTCATCTTGGCCTGCATGTGGCACCGGCAGGATTTCCAAGAAAACTACCATAGAGGCTCTGCTTTTAATCCTTGCCAGGCTCTATAAATTAATTTTACAGAGCCTTCTGACTCTGTTTACATGTTGTTTGTTCCCACGTGAACAACAACAACAGGACCACGATGTCTCTAAAAGTATTAAATAGGGTAACATTCTACGGACAGCTGCTAGAGAAACGAGAAATTTAGTTGTAATCTTTGACCCCACTTTTATTTGAGAAACGTATCAAAAAATATTACAAAATCACTTTAGCATCTGAGAAATATTGCAAAACTATATACTATTAAACATTTCTTGAATAAAAATAAAAGTATATTTTGACTAGAAATCTAAACATACCTGTGTGTTAAATAGTTATAATAAACGGGGGGGGGGGGGTCTGTTTAACGAAGGAGAGGCTGTAATTGGGTTACTTAAACTGTTTCAGTACCGTCATTTTGGAAAAAGGCGAGTGTAAAAAAAACAGGAAACACGCCATCAAAAAAATAGAACATTCCTCTTCTGAAGCACATCTACTGGGGATGTTACAATGGAATGGCTTAAAATGTTAAAGCATTTGACATGGCAGACAGTGAAAGGCAAGCTATCTTAGATTAAGAAAAAAACACAGAGAGATTCGTACCCTGCTAATAGACATTACCCTGAATCTGGCTAGGCAAGGTATGCCCTTTAGAGGCAATGAAAGTTCAGGAAACTTGAATAAAAGGGAATTTCCTCTAGCTTGTCCGTCTGTTTGCAAAGTATGACAGTGTGCCAATATGACCTTCCAAGGGACTGCAATCTCGGATTCTCCAACAGAATGAAAAGGCTCTCCATGTACACTGTTATGCACATTGCTTAAATCTGGTGCTACTAGAGTCTGCCAAGTCAAGTCCTCATTTTGTTTCATTCTTTAATATGGTAGAAAAGTTGTATGCGTTTATTTCTACTTCAGGAAAACATCATGCTGCTTTTGTGCAGAAACAATGGGCAATGCCCATGAGTTGAAAAGGCTGTCTGACACCCGCTGGGCCTGTTGCGAAGAAGCACTTACCACCCTAAAGATCTTTACTGTGGCAGTACAGTTCTGAAAAGACATGCATGCAATTCACCTGACCCATGTGCTGGAGATGGGGTTATGCTTCTTAGAAGCATCGATTTTGAATTCATCCTTTGTTTAGAAATTACACACCAGTTTATATGGAAACGGCAATAGCATCATATTCACTTCAATTGCAAAGTCTTTCATCAGCTTACAACATTGTAGATGGAGTGATTAAAAGAATACAGTTACTAAGAGCAGATGAGTTCAAGAAATTGTTTGAAAATGCTGTGCAAAAAGCAAATGAGGTAGAAATTGAGGTTCCCACAGAAATTCCTGGCCAAACAAAATGACGAAAAGTTCCTGCCAAGTACAAATACAGATCCACTTCAACTGAAGATCATTCACTTCAATCCTTAGAGTATTATCCTGGTAAGGTTTATTACTCAATCCTAGACAGTATGATGAATGAATTAAGAAGATTCAAAGGGAAAGGTGACAGTCACATGGGTAAAATTCTGAGATCCCTTCACCCCCTTACAGAAAGTACCAAAGAAACTATTCAGATCAATCTGTCAGTTCTATGGCTTTGAAGAAGAACAGGTAAAGCTTTTAACAGAGTTTTATTCTGCATATTTGCATAGCTGCTTATTTTATTCTGAAAGTGTTTTATTCTGCACATTCCTGTCCCAAGAATAATGTCCAAGAACTACTGAAGTGCATTAAGGAAAATTTACAATGCGTTTCCCACTCTGTGTGAGTTTCTCAAAATATATGCAACTCTACCAGTATCAACAGCCACTGTGGAGCATTCCTTCCCAAAGCTAAACTCCTAAACTAAGCTGCATAGCCTTTGCAGGGAAGATACTGTCAGACCTGATGTTGCTTACCATTGACAAGAACATTTCTGCAAACAAGAATGAAGTTCTGAACGTCTTCAAACACGTGCGCAACAGGAGGCTGCTGCTGTGGAAATAGATGCAATTTCATATCTCATGTTCTCTATATAAACACACACAAAATGTAAGCTTTTTTAAATCTTTAAAAGATATATTTCAAAAAGTTAAATCGGTTTAATTCTGCTTTACATGAAAACAAATAATTGTGACGATATGCTATTAAGGGACAAGATTAGATTTAGATATTAAAAATCTTTATAAGACCAACTAAATAGGAATAAAATGGGACCCCCTCCCCCATGCTTGAAAAGTGCCCTTTTTTCTCAATGATTCCCTACCCTTTAAATGTTGTCTGCACGGTAGTGCCTTCCAGCCACATTCGTATATAAAATACATGTGCATGTATTAAAAGCTGTGAATATAAACATGCGTTCTCTACATCACCTATTAAAATGCATGTGTATATGTAAAAGGTGTACTTTTTGTGGCTCGTGAATCAAATGTAAGATATGGCCCTTGGTAAAATTGAGTTTGACACCCCTGGGTTAGGTAGTCAGAGACGCAGGGTCAGGTAGTCAGAGATGCAGGGTCAGGGTTAGGTAGTCAGACGCAGGGTCAGGTAGTCAGAAACAGTAGGTTACAGTTTTGTGCCAGAATGTGTATTTATTCAAATACAAAATAAAGGTTTAAAGAAAACAATCAAGCAGAGATGGTGTCTCGGTCAGACAACAAGCTGACGTCCATCCGTCACAGTTTCAGGTGTGTGTCTGTGACAAACCCAGTCCTTAAGCAAGGCCCGATAACTAGTATTTTGTGATGGAAATACAAATGAACTACCCTGAACAATAACTCTCCAAAGCAGTAAGATTGCGCGACAGAACCAAGAAAAATTGCTGGGTAAGTCAGGATTGTTTACAACAAATAGAAAATAGGAAGACAATTAAACCAGAAGGCAACACCAGAATTCAAATAGCAGGTGTTATTGAATATGCATGGAATATTATACTTGTCTGGGATCAATAAGCTACTAACAACCAAACGAGCAAGATGGGCCGAATGGCCTCCTCTCGTTTGTAACCTTTCTTATGTATCAGACATTTGGTGTACATGAGTTTTAATCAGACAGCAGGTGAACCATTCAAAATGTGTACCAGAACACGCATTAATACCAGTCATATAGGACAGATCAAAGCTTTCTGTGGTGTACAGCCTAACATAGTCAATGCTGATTAAAGTGTTTACCAATGAGTCCATCAGACAGTCCTTATAGAAAGAAAAATGACCAATAAACAACAACAACCAATACTTTAAAAGCCCCAAGATGTTATATCCGGTCCGTATTGAGAACGCAGTTGAACCAGAAAAGTTTGAACACAAAACAAAAATGAGACCTCTGTGCTGGGTGCTCGTTAATCCCCAATAAATAAACAAAAATGATAATACTCCCAAAACAGTCAGAACAGTCCAGATAATCCAACAGCAAAAAAATAAGATTCCTCCCCATTAGGGGATCTCACCCAGTTCTTCCTTGGTCCTGTAGAGCTTGGAGTTTCCAACAGGTAAGGAGACAAAAGGTGATGATTTGGATAATAAATGGATTAGTCACTGTTGTTGTTCTTAGGATCCAAATAAACAATTTGAATGATGTGGATAGTTTCAATTTGGCAGGAGATTAGATAACTGGTTACTTTCAAACTGGAAAAATTGCAGATTAGAGAAAATACACTGTTTCTAACAACCAAAAGGCTATTGCTTCCTGATTTCTCCTTTACAGACCAGCAAACTCCTTCTTCAAACACTCTGCATCCACAGAAAACCACACCCGCAAAAGAATCACCCCAGCAAAAAAGGAACCCCCTTTCCCAGGAAATAATAATCCTATTTAAAGAGCCACCAATTAATATACTTAGAATTAATGATAAATCAAGCCCAATAAGACCTTTGCCAAGGCAATTAGCAAAACCCCTGAACCTAATTAGAATTTCCATGTGGAAATTAAGGAAAAGATCATTCAGTTAAAATGAGAGCGAAAGTCCAGTGCAGAGATAAACGCCTACCAAAATTTAACAGTAAATTGAAAAAGCTTCACCTAGTTTTACCTTATGGGATCTGAAAGGCCCACTTTAAAAATGAGAACAAAATTACTTATTTAGCAATTGAACAGAGAGTTAAATTAACCTGGCCAGGTATAATTACTTATGCTGCATTCGTGGAGCTAGTGCTACATGCCTGAGAGCGGCACTTCAGTGGAAGACGTGCTACTGGCTGTGAGAGAGAAGATTGGATGTGAAAATATCTTCTCTGCATGAATAAAGCTGTAGTGTTTTTTTTTTTTTTTTTTGAAGAAAGAAAATCTAGTTTATAGATTGATTTAAAAGTGATGTGTGGATAAATTATATTTTTGTGGTCGCTACGCTGTTGTCGCCTCTGGCTACAAACATTATTCCTGCTGCTACCCCATTTATAAAAAACGAGGCTATTGAGAAAGAAATTACACGGCTTGGGAAAATGGCAATGAAGTGCAATGAAAATGATTCCCTTGGGCTGCAAGAGTGCGAAGGTGGGACGTTCTTTCTTTCAGAAGGCACATTTTTATGTTTTCAAATTCACCATCAAAACACTAGATGTTTCTTTTTGCTGTCGGCACAGGGAGCATTCGAATGCAGCATATGCAAGCACTGATAACATGCGCTGTTTTGAGTGTGGAGATATCGGGCATAGGAAGGTTGCCTGTCTGCACAGAGAGCCCATGGCGGGGGGAGAAAGACTCTAGTGAGGGATGGCAGGGTGCAGGGTGTGAGAGTAAGGAGACAAGGGCTGAAACTCCAAACTGTCTGGAGGTGGTTATACCACAGTCAGACGCTTGGCAGGAGAGTAATCCTGGCCCCATAGATAGACCCCAGCCCTCACCGAGTCTGAAGCGAGTCTTTGTGAGGGGTGTTGCAGAACAGTCAGACTTGTCCGAGAGCATGGAAAATCAGGAAGGGGTTTTAACAGCTGTGATTAAAAAGAGCAGTATGAAGAAACACAATATAGTGCAGCCCGACGACGAAGAGTCTTCTGCTGCTGTGTGTGAGTTACCTAGGATTGATCTTACGGGGTCTGATTCAGTATAAAGGAAAACATAAGCTCTGAAGCTGAGGCCTCAAAGGGAGGCGCCCCTGAGCTTCTGAACCCTCCCGATGGAGAGAGTGGAGCTGATGGGGCGCAGGGTCCCCAACCTGGAGTAATTGCGGCCAGAGAACTGAGTGGGAAAATTGTGGGAGATCTGGAGAAGGCAGAGGAGTCGGGTCTGTCAAAGGAGGAAGGAGAATTGGAGAAGGACAAGGAGGGGGGCTCCTCAGATTCCTTTAATCTCTCTGAAATTCCGACCAGTCAGATTGGGAAGTGTGAGCTGTATTCACTTCAGCAGATTGATCATTTTTTACACTAGCCAAAAGGGAAAAAAAAAGGAAAATTGTTTTAGTTTTTTCTGGACAGCAATAAGTTTGCAATTTGTAAACGTGTTGCGTATGATGAGCTAAGTCAAAAGAAAAGATACAGGCTTAAGAAGAACATTATTGCTGTATGAAAGGTGACTGGTGCTTCAAAAACACAGAAGTGTTTGTCTTCAATGAAGTGTTTACGCCTGGGCTCTCTTGATAGTAATGGTTCCAGAGTCAGGGGTAAAGAGCTTTGTTGTTTGAGTTTATCAAACAAAAAATTTTATTCTTGCAGGAAACTCACAGTGATAAAGAGAGCGAGGCTGACGCGGATCTAATGTGAGTGCAGGAGTAGCGGTGCTGTTTTCTCCAGGGTTGGGAGTAAATATGATATCCAAAATGGAAGTAGTCCAGGATTGTCTTTTAAGGATAACAGCAGAAGTAGAGGGGTGTTCTTATGAGTTTATTAATGATTATGCTCCAAATCAGGAGATTTATCGAGTGACTGTCTTTATTGTTACAGCAATGTGACCCTGAGAGCACCCTTGTTGTGGGGGGGGGAGGAATTGTACTGTTCATTTTAGTGAAGACAGAAATGGGAAGGAGCCCCATCACCAATCTGCAGGTGTGCTCTCAGGGATATTGAATCAGTTCAGCCGAGGTGTGGAGAGATAAGAACCCAAAAGTAAGACAGTATACTTGGGTGAAAGTGTCAGGAAATAGGGTCAGTGCAGCCAGGCTTGATAGGTTCTATATTTCGAAGAGCATGAATAATAAGGTTTTAAAATGTTCTGGAGTGTCTGATCACCATTTGTTAACAGTGAGTTTGTCTCTTCTTCCCACAACCCGTAATCACTATTGTTGGCATTTTAACATAAAACTCTTGCAGGACAATAAGTTTTGTTTGAGTTTTATTGAATTTTTGGAATGATGGAAAAATGTCAAAACTGATTGGGCAGATAGAGCAGGACATAATGGGGCAGAACAACCCTGTGCCGCGGCACAGTTTGGTTGAGAAGAGGCATGGTGAAGGGGGCAATGATTAGGGCTCGTTTCTCCACACTGAATGATATGGATGCCCCCAGCTCATATTTTTTTAACCTGGAACCGAGCGCTGTGCAACGCAGGCAGATGCATTGTCTCTGGCTGCACTGGGGGAAGAGTCACAACAAACCCGGAGGAGATGCAGGGAGAGGCCATGTCCTTTTATACAGACCTTTCTCGGACTGAAGGTTCTGACCTGGAGCACACAGCGCTATTGCATCATCACCTCCTTACACTGGCCCCAAAGCAGAGGAGTGTGCTGGATACTGCATTCAGCCTACAGGAGCTCACAGCAGCTGTCCAACAACTACATGGGTCATGTACCAGGCATCAGCGGGCTGCCTGCAGAGTTTTACAAGCGCTTTTGGGGCTGCACTGGGGAGGACTTTTATAAGGTTGTGCAAGAGAGCATTCGAGAGCAGGAGCTGCCACACAGCTGGTGTCTGTCAGTGCTTACACTGCTGCCAAAAAAAGGAGATTTGTGTCTCTTGAAGAACTGGAGACCTGTTGCACTGTTTTGTGTGGAATATAAGATTTTGTCCAATAGCTAATAGGCTCAGGGACCACCTAGCAGCAGTGGTGCACAGGGATCAGACTTATTGTGTTCCTGAAAGGACAACCAAGGACAACCTGTTTCTGATCTGGGACACTTTGAATGTTTCATGACGTCGGGTTGCTTTCTCTTGATGAAGAGAAAGCTTTTGATGGCGTGCATCATTGTTACTGGTTGAGACTCTTTGGGCTTGGGGAGGGTTTTGTGTCTTGGGTGTCTTGGTGGCTTCTATGCTGTGGCATAGGCTGGCAGTGCTGGACCCACCTAGGGGATTGTTGTCAGAGATACAGAAGAGGTTGGTAAATTTGTTCTGGTCTGGGCAACACTGGTTGAAGGCAGCAGTGTTTTATCTGCCGCTGCAAGAGGGGGGACAAGGTCTGATGATCTTTTAAGGCAGCCCAGTCAGGTGTATCGAACTGATTGTGTGCAGTGTTACTTGTAGTGTTACCCAGCTCCTTCAAGGAGTTCCTGACAAGGGAAGACCCAAATCAGGGGGGACAGGAGCTGGTTTTCCCTGTGCTGACAGTCGCACCTGCTGTCAGGTAGTGGCAGGATAGCGAGGAGAGGTTGCTCTCCTTCAATACTCTTACATTGGGAGCTTTCCACACAGTTAATAAGAAGGCTCTGTATGGTGTCTGTGTAAAGGTTAGCTATTTAAATTCACTGAGAGAGGTCAGGGATTTAAACGGAGGGAGGGTTTAGGTACTAGCCCTCCTAGTGCAACAAACTGGAGAATATTGTATAAGTTGTCAGTTGCTAAGAGGACAGGGGATCTTCAATGGAGAATTGTACATGGGGTGAGTGGCACACGTTTGCACAGCGTGATCAGCTGGACGCTCTGTTCAGCATGCTAGTGGAGTGACTGAGAGGCTGGAGGTAGTTTTCAGTTTTGGTTTTGTAAAACTAGCAATATTGATTACCAATAAGAATGAGATTGGGGGTGGAGGGGTGCTAGACCCTGAGGTGTCATTGCAAGTGTTTGTCTCTGTGCGCCTGAGAGTCGAATGTTATCATGGGCTAGTCCATGAGACGGGATCTTTTGAAGATAAATGGTGGGTTGGTAATAGCGTGTGTGAGGTACATGGCGAAGGGGATTTACAGATGGTAATTTAAATATTGAAACTATTTTTTTTATAGAATTTTTATATTTTAATATTTTGTTTTGGTAGTGTTGTTTGATTTTTTGTTAAAGAGCTTTTAAAAGTCAAAAAGTCTCTCTCTCTCTCTCTCTCTCTCTCTCTCTCTCCCCTGCCTTTAAAGGGGAAGTTTTCCCGAAGTCGAAGTCGAGCAAAATATAAGATACCGACAAGAGTTAGTCGTGGTTAGTCTATCGAGTGGAGAGGTGCATCACACGGGTAGGTCTGACCTCGAAAGTAATTTAACTGCTTCTCTGAGTCTCATTCCTGTCAATAACAGCTCGGGTCGTGACTCTGTCCTGCTACACCACATTATATCAAGTGGCAGTGTGTAAAAAAGGGAAATTAAATTCCCAAATACACCAGCTGTTTCTATAATCTGCAAATAAACTGATCCAATCCATTCACTTGCCTAATGAAGGTCTTCAACACCACTTACCCAGTTTCCCTTAACTCTTCATGTTTTATTCCACCCTGCTCTGTACACTGATACTCGTCATGCTCATGGGCTTTCCCTCACGCTTGCAAATCACAATAATGCATTTGGGACTCAGGCAGTGCTAATAGACAAGATAAACCACATATGAGAAATCAACCAACTCTAGCTGTGTCCTCAACCCCTGATAACATGAGAACGCTTCTTGGCAATTTCACTGAACAAGAACTTCCCTCAATTGTCTATGAGGCTGGATTTAAAAAAAAAAAAAAAAAAACTTTGAGCCAAAACAGCCGATCTGGAGTGACTCAGCATTCCAGGGAATTCCCAGAATTCTCTTTTAAAGACACAGAAGTCCCACAGTCATTCTGGAACTCCCCTTGAAAAAATTCCAGTTCAGAGACTGGGTTTTAAAGATGGTTAGCACTCCTTTAAAGAGGGCAGTGATGATGTTAATAAAGCTAATGAGATGTAAGAGAATGGGTTTTAAATACGGTTAGCCCTCCTTTATATGTCAACACTTCACATGGTTACTTTGCCCCACATGTCAGCTGTGCATGCCAAAGAGAACGAGAGGGGTGGGGGTGGAAAGAGGGGCTTTGACTGTTTCCTAGTGGGCTGCAAAACACACTTTCACTTTCAAGCTTTGAGTCTGTAGAATGTACTAGAGTAGGAGGGGGTGAGCGTGAAAAACAGACAGAGAGAACGTGAAAAAGAGAGGAGAGGGAGGGAAAAATAAACAGATGAGAGAGAGATACAGAGAAAAGTTGACTAGCGATACTGGGAAGGAGAGGAATTACAAACATATAGAGAGTGTGGAGAGAGTGGGAAAAGGGGAGGAGAGATGTGATCGAGTGCAAGAGGGGGAAGGACTTAAAACAAGGAAGAGGGAGAGAGAGAGAGAGAGAGAGAGGGGACAGTGAGGGAGCAAGGAAGGAGAGTTTAAGCATGTCAAGACTGAAGTGGAGAGAGTAAAGGAGAGGTGAGCCGCAGAGACTGAGACTAAACACAGGAGGAGAAGAGGAGGAAGAGATGACACTGAGAGGTAAGAGAAACAGAGGAACTGGAAAACACACCTGGAGAGGGAGGGAGAAAGACAGAGAGAGAGAGAGAAAGGTGAATGTGTGAAAAGGGAGAGAAAGACAGAATACCCTTATACTTTTAAGCACGGTAAAACATAGGGAAGCATGGTAAAGCACAGATAGGCATAGTGAAGCCAACACATGGTATAACCATGGGAAAAGCATAACAGTACAAATCTACTTTGCTAAACTTTCATAATAGTTAACACAGGCTTTTCCCATTTTAATGAAAATCTTGAAATCCCTGTGGAATTCTCCTGGAACAAATCAAAAGCAGATAGTGTTGCTAGCTTGAAAAACTTGGAATGCGAATGGATTTTAAAGACGGTCAACACTGCTTCAAAGAGAGGTAGTGATACTGTTAATAAAGCTAATGAGAGATAAGGGAATGAATTTTAAAACTGCAATCTGATGATTGTTCTCTCTCTGTTTCTCTCCTTTTTTTCAGCTTTGCTCCTTCTCTCCATTCTGCTGAATGGGGTGGAAGGTCACGACCCCCGTCTCGTAAGAACCCTGCTGAAAGTTCTGGAGAGCGAGGTCGCTGGCTTTGTGAGTTTGATGACGTTATTGGGTATACAACATCATAACTTATATTCAAGCACACTGTAGAGGCGCTGGATGAAGCTCGCCACAATAAATTTTAATATGCTTCACAATACCTCACTGTGCTTTACTATGCTTCCTTAAGCTTTACCATGCTTTCCCTGTGCTGTATTACACTGTGCTGTGCTTTTACTGTGGGACACTTGTAGAAGTGAAACTGTGTGCTATTATCTCCGGTCTTTTATTGAATTTCTATTTTAATTCAAATGAAAAAAAAATGTCATGTTAATATAACTGAGAAACAAAGTATTGGAGAGAGAGAATGATCCATTTTTTGTGCTCATTTTTTTTTTAATCTCCTTTTTAGAGAGCTGTGTTCCCGAAAAATTACAACACGACGCATCATTACAATGAGGCTCAGCTGTGCAACGGAGAGGAGGTGAGAGCAGTGAGCGTGTGTGTGTCTCACTGTCACTGTGTCTGTGTGAGCGTGTGTGTGTGTGTGTCTCAGTGTGTGTGTGTGTGTGTGTGTGTGTGTGTTCACTGTGTGTGTGAGCGTGTGTGTGTGTGTGTATCGCGTCACTGTCACTGTGTCTGTGTGTCGTGTGTGTGTGTGTGTGTGTGTCAGCGTCACAGTGTCTGTGTGTGTGTGTGTGTATCAGTGTCACTGTGTCTGTGTGTGTGTGTCTGTGTGTGTGTCTGTGTCACTGTGTGTGTGTGAGTGTGTGTCATTCGTGGGTGACACAGTGTCCACAACACACACGTGTAGTCACCAGTGACACACGTGTGTGTGTGTGTCTGTGTCAGTGTCACTGTGTGTGTGTGTGTGTGTGTTTGTGTGTGTGTGTGTGTGTGTGTGTGTGTGTGTGTGTGTGTGTGTCAGTGTCACTGTGTGTGTGTATCAGTGTGTGTGTGTTTGTGTGTGTGTGTGTGTTTGTGTGTGTGTGTGTGTGTATCTGTATCAGTGTCACTGTGTGTGTTGTGTGTGTGTTTGTGTGTGTGTGTGTGTGTGTGTGTGTGTGTATGTGTGTGTGTGTGTGTGTGTGTCACTGTGTGTGTGTGCAGTGTGTGTGTGTGTGTGTGGTGTGTGTGTGTGTGTGTGTGTGTGTGTGTGTGTGTGTGTGTGTGTGTGTGTGTGTGTGTGTGTGTGTGTGTGTGTGTGTGTGTGTCAGTGTGTGTGTGTGTGTGTGTGTGTGGTGTAGTGTGTCCACATAGTCACAGTGGGTTTTTTGTTCACACACACACAGTGTCACAACTGTGTGCAGTGTGTGTGTGTGTGTGTGTGTGTGTCAGTGTCACTGTGTGTGTGGTGTGTGGTGTGTGTGTGTGTGTGTTCATTGTGTGCTGTGTGTGTGTGTGTGTGTGTCAGTGTGTGTGTGTGTGTGTGTGTGTGTGTGTGTGTGTGTGTGTGTGTGTGGTGTGTGTGTGTGTGTGTGTGTGTGTGTGTGTGGTGTGTGTGTGTGTGTGTGTGTGTGTGTGTGTGTGTGTGTGTGTGTGTGGTTGTCACTGTGTGTGTGTGTGTGTGTGTGTGTGTGTGTGTGTGTGTGTGTTGTGTGGTGTGTTGTGTGTGTGTGTGTGTGTGGTGTGTGTGTGTGTGTGTGTGTGTGTGTGTAAGAACATAAGACATAAGAAAGTTTACAAACGGACCTTAGGAATAATTCTGGTCGCTCTTCTTTGCACTCTTTCTAGAGCAGCAATATCCTTTTTGTAGCGAGGTGACCAGAACTGAACACAATATTCAAGATGAGGTCTTACTAATGCATTGTACAGTTTTAACATTACTTCCTTTGATTTAAATTCAACACTTTTCACAATATATCCGAGCATCTTGTTGGCCTTTTTTATAGCTTCCCCACATTGTCTAGATGAAGACATTTCTGAGTCAACAAAAACTCCTAGGTCTTTTTCATAGATTCCTTCTTCAATTTCAATATCTCCCATATGATATTTATAATGTACATTTTTATTTCCTGTGTGCAGTACCTTACACTTTTCTCTATTAAATGTCATTTGCCATGTGTCTGCCCAGTTCTGAATCTTGTCTAGATCATTTTGAATGACCTTTGCTGCTGCAACAGTGTTTGCCACTCCTCGTATTTTTGTGTCATCTGCGAATTTAACAAGTTTGCTTACTATACCAGAATCTAAATCATTAGTGTAGATTTGGAATAGCAGAGGACCTAATACTGATCCCTGTGGTACACCGCTGGTTACCACACTCCATTCTGAGGTTTCTCCTCTAATCAGTACTTTCTGTTTTCTACATGATAACCACTCCCTAATCCATGTACATGTGTTTCCTTGAATCCCAACTGCGTTCAGTTTGAGAATTAATCTTTTGTGCGGGACTTTGTCAAAAGCTTTCTGGAAATCTAAATAAACCATGTCATATGCTTTGCAATTATCCATTATCGATGTTGCATCCTCAAAAAAATCAAGCAGGTTAGTTAGACACGATCTCCCTTTCCTAAAACCATGCTGACTGTCTCCCAGGACCCTGTTACCATATAGGTAATTTTCCATTTTGGATCTTATTATAGATTCCATAAGTTTGCATATAATAGAAGTCAGGCTTACTGGTCTGTAGTTACCTGGTTCAGTTTTGTTTCCCTTTTTGTGGATCGGTATTACGTTTGCAATTTTCCAGTCTGTCGGTACCACCCCTGTGTCAAGAGACTGCTGCATGATCTTGGTTAGCGGTGTGTGTGTATCAGTGTCACTGTGTGTGTGTGTGTGTGTGTGTATCAGTATCACTGTGTCTGTGTTTGTGTGTGTCTCCCAGGAGGAGTGCTGTGTTTTATTGTACTGAATTAACCCTCTCATCTCCTCTCTCTCTCTCCGAGGAGTGCTGTGTGTCTTCATTGTACAGTATTAACCCTCTCTCCTCCTCTCTCCTCCTCTCTTTCCCAGGAGGAGTGCTGTGTGTCTTCATTGTACTGTATTAACCCTCTCTTCTCCTCTCTCCTCCTCTCTCTCCCAGGAGGAGTGCTGTGTGTCTTCATTGTACTGTATTAACCCTCTCTTCTCCTCTCTCCTCCTCTCTTTCCCAGGAGGAGTGCTGTGTGTCTTCATTGTACTGTATTAACCCTCTC
The DNA here is from genome assembly GCF_017654505.1 of Polyodon spathula. NCBI lineage: Eukaryota > Metazoa > Chordata > Actinopteri > Acipenseriformes > Polyodontidae > Polyodon > Polyodon spathula. The sequence continues at coordinate 1,460,195 of NC_054587.1, forward strand.
TTCTCCTCTCTCCTCCTCTCTTTCCCAGGAGGAGTGCTGTGTGTCTTCATTGTACTGTATTAACCCTCTCTTCTCCTCTCTCCTCTCTCTTCCAGGAGGAGTGCTGTTTGCTGCGTGCTGCCTCAGTCCTGTCACAGGACTGGTACTCTCTGCTCTCAAACCTCTGGCCAGAGAACATGAAGATTAATTTCATTAAGGAGCTGCAATGGGAACTGAGCAGACTCACTAAGGAGGTATCGACTGTCTGTCTGTCTGTCTGTCTGTGCGTGTGTGTGTGTGTGTCTGTCTGCCTGTGTGTCCACACCTGACAGGAAAGTACAGGAGACGCACCACACACATCGTTGTGTTGTGTGTGTGTGTGTGTGTGTGTCTGTCTGTGTGTGTGTCTGTGTGTGTCTGTCTGTCTGTCTGTCTGTCTGCCTCTGTGTGTGACAACTACACCACAACACACAGACAGACAGACCACACAGACAGACACTGACAGTCTGTGTGTCAGTGGCTTTGTTTGTGTTTGTATCATTTTATCATTTGAGAAACATAGCTAAGCTCAGACCTACTATTTCCCTATCTGATGCAGAGAGACTAATGCATGCCTTTGTTTCATCTATTGGTTATTCTAATGCACTTTTTTCTGGTGTCCCAAAGCATGTGGTATCCCGCGTGCAACAAGTTCAGACACATTACCCCTGTTTTTGCGTCTTTGCAAATAAATAAAATCAATCTCTCTCTCTCTCTCTCTCTCTCTCTCTCTCTCTCTCTCTCTCTCTCTCTCTCTCTCTCTCTCTCTCTCTCTCTCTCTCCACTCAGCGTGTCAACCCCTCAGTTGATATCTCCAGGCTGCCCCCCCTCTCCTCCCCCCCTGAGCAGCTCCTCTCCCTCACCTCCTCCCTGTTAAAGCACTGGCTCAGAATTCACAGCAACAGAACTCACTCGTGTGAGGGGAGAGAGGATGAGGGAGAGGCGGAGACTGAGAGGGGAACTGAATGGGAGGAGGTGAGAGAGAGTGAAAGGAAGAGGCAAAAAGGATTCCCAGTAACAGAACCCCCTGCTGGACAAGCTGCAGTTTTGCATCACACGCATATGGCTGTAATCTGCCTAGCGACAGCAGTTCATTGGATGTTTCTGTAGCCTCCATTGACACGGCAACACAAAAGCACTTTATGGGACAAACTACATGGATAAGTTCTTTACCTGTATTTGAGCTCACATGAGAAACAAACCACAATTAAACAAAGTCACATCACAAAGTCGAAATTAAAAACTGTGCCAACATCACCACTACGGACAGGACAGCGAGTCCAAAACCGTGCCAATATATATATTTATAGGACATCCCGAGTGGGCTAGGACTCTATAAAGAAGGATAGGACAGTCAATCCTGTGATGGAGTTCAGTACCCAATTACAGGCGCCATTTGTGGAGCCCACTCATTAGTGAATAGATTGAATAGATGCTCTGTTGCTGCGTCAGGATATACTTGTATGTTTAATAACAATACAAAATATCGTTAATGTAAAGTGACTGGCTTTTGTCATGTGAATTAATGCTTGATAATGTCAAGAAACGTTTTGCCATGGCATACGCGAATACATCAAAAGTGTCATACCCATACAAGGACATGACGTGTTTCGATGTTTTGTTTTAAATGTATATTTTGTACAGATTTGTTTTTTTAAATAAAGAGTTTGACTTGATGTTGTTACATTGCTTCTCAGTCCCTGTGAACGCACTGTTTTCTTTTAGCATGATGCTTTTATGCGGAGCGAGTTCACTTTTGTTGTTTGAAATTGTAGTCGGGTGTCTTTGTTAGACGCGGTGTATTTAATATTATTTTATTGTGTGTTGTTGTTTTTGTTGATGAGAGCTCGGGAAACGCCAGATTCTGGAAAGCCGCTTTGCACACTTGCATTTAACGAAAAGCTCTTTGTCTTGTTTGGTTTTTAAAATGCTTTCTTCAAATCGTAAAAGGTACACAAAACAACAATCTTCAATACAGGAATCCAAAGGACCCTTGGGTGTGAGTCCAGGCACCGAGCTCAGTACAATTTCCCAGGGTTAAATACTGCCAAACCTAGTCCCTGTATAGAACCTATAGAAGGTAAGGCATCCTTATCAAAACTCTTTGATTAGTCAAAATCCTACAGAGCTTGGCACCCCTCAGTCTGGGCTCACCCTGTGACTAGATGCTTGTCAAGCGTGTGTGACTAATGCTTTTGAGTTCTTACATTCAATCTTATTGTACATAATTATAACAAACTAACATTCAATAGTATCTGATTACAACTTCATACAGCACATGAAAAACTAGCATTCAACTGTGTTCAAGGACTACAGATAATTCTGCAGATATTTGCTTTTAATGCTACATTTATAATGTTTTATATAATTATTAGAGCAGATTACTAGAGCTTTATCATGAAACAGCTGTGCGGCTGAAATCTGTTTAGCAACAGTGGCCCCCCTCTGAAATTTAGTGAAGAACACTATATAGTATAGCGAGGCTCAGAACATAGAAGGCAATGCCAGCGCAATAGATAACGGCTTATATAGTTACTGTGTTGGGTTGCTGTTTCAGGTGTGTACAGGGTGGTCCTGTCTGCCTGCTATGTTCTGGGCAGAGCCTCGCTGTGCTGGGCAATGCTGGCAAAACCACACTGTATAACCCTAATATAAAACCCTGTACAGAACTACAGCAGCTGTCCTGCACTTACAGACTCCTATAACCTCACCCCTTCCTCTGCTTCACTTCTTATTTCTAGTTGCGTATAGGTGTGTGTGTTGCATATTGTGAGCCCCTCTTTCTCTGCTGCGTTTTATGTGATTTAGTGTTAACCAAGAAAGAATAAATAAATTAATTAATTAATAAAGTATGCGAAAAGAACAATTCCAGCAGTGCCCACAGTCAGCTCTGTGCAATACACTGGAATATCCCAGTGTTCAATTTCAAAGCACTTTTTGTATGAATAGGGCTTCATTACAATGGAGGAAACAAGGAAGGCACTGCATGCCTGCGGTCCTGAACATCTGCAACTCATTGAAGGAAAAGCTAAGTGAAACAAACCTTGCGTTGAATTAAACTAGCCCACTGCATTACTCAGCCAAGTGTAATCAAGTTTACCCATGTGAAAGACTGTGCAGCAAATCCTCCTTCAAAAGTGACTGTAGCTCCCAAGATGATTCCCTGAATCTTACCTTTTGTGCCAAAGGTCTGCGCGGTAGTGACAGGGTTGGGGTTAGGTTGAGATTGTAATCATATGTTGTTAAACTAATCTTTTTTTCCTTTATGTCTCCTGTTTTAATATCTAGCATTCCTCTTATTTAGAACAAATGGGAATACCGTTTTAAGTTTGTTAATCCAGTCGTTTTCTTTCCTCCTTCTGTCTGTATGTGAGCAGGTTTGATGGCTTTCGATTCCTGTAACTTGGAGAGATTCCAAGCTGTGTTGTAGAAAGTGTGCCACTAACGGTGTCGGTACCTCTTTTTTGTGTTTGATGTTGTGAGAGTGGTTCTATGTATAGTATTTTGCTTTGTATTGCTTAGATACAGTTATTGCTAGCCTGTGTGAAAGTTTGTCGTATTATTTTTAAGTGTGGCTAGTTGTTGAAAGTATTAGAACATAAGAACATAAGAAAGTTTACAAACGAGAGGAGGCCATTCGGCCCATCTTGCTCGTTTGGTTGTCAGTAGCTTATTGATCCCCGAATCTCATCAAGCAGCTTCTTGAAGGATCCCAGGGTGTCGGCTTCAACAACATTACTGGGGAGTTGGTTCCAGACCCTCACAATTCTCTGTGTAAAAAAGTGCCTCCTATTTTCTGTTCTGAATGCCCCTTTGTCTAATCTCCATTTGTGATCCCTGGTCCTTGTTACTTTTTTCAGGTCAAAAAAGTCCCTTGGGTCGACACTGTCAATACCTTTAAGAATTTTGAATGCTTGAATCAGATCGCCGCTTCGTCTTCTTTGTTCAAGACTGAACAGATTCAATTCTTTTAGCCTGTCTGCATATGACATGCCTTTTAAGCCCGGAATAATTCTGGTCGCTCTTCTTTGCACTCTTTCTTCTATTGAGGTGTTTGTTTTGGTTTTGGATTCAATGGAGGAAGTTTGCTGGATACTAGGCAGTCATTTAAATTCTTGTTTCTCTTGTATGCAGAAATGTGAGAGTGCTTCTGTGAGAGTTTATTGGTAAAGTTTTGTTTCATGCGAGCGTCGGCTGCTACATTAAATTGTGAGAAGGTAGTGATTAAAGGAATTATTTTTTAGTTGTTTTGTGTTTTTGGTTTGAGGATTTTTTTTCCTGATTCCTCTAAGGAAGATTGAGAGCATCCTCTGTGTTGAAGTCCTGTGAATAAAGTCTTCCTGAAAACCAATGTGTGTTGTGCAGATTCTATCTGAGTGACTGTGATTTGATTAGTCCCTTAAATGTGTGTTTTGGATGGAGGGCTGGTCTTGTTTATTTAACTGTAATGGACTGGTGGGGTGTGTCAAGAATGGAAATAAAGTTTGGAAAGTCTCCATACCGTATATCCATGTGCCCCAGATATCGTCCAAGTACCTACAGTAGTGTGTTGGTCATCGTTGGCATTTAGGGAAGACTGTCTGTTCCCATTCTGCCATGGAGATATTAGGGTAGGCTGGGGCGAAGCGTTTGCCCAACACCTATAGAAAAACACGTTATCAAATTCAAAGTCGTTTTTGGTTAGGCTGATTAGGGATGGGGTTGGGGTTGGGGTTAGGGTTAGGGTGAGCATGGGTTAGGGTTAAGGTGAGCATGGGTTAGGGTTGGGGTTAGGGAATCCCGTAGGATTAGGGATGGGGTTGGGGTTGGGGTGTGGCGTTAGGAGTCGTGTGAGCATGTGTTCCCCAATCCAACTCGTACCAATCCCAACCCCAGGGGTGGGGGTAACTGGGTTAGGGTTGGGGTTAGGGTTAGCGTGAGCATGGGTTAGGGTTGGGTTTAGGATTGGGATTAGGGTTAGTGTGAGCATGGGTTAGGGGTGGGGTTAGGGTTAGTGTGAGGGTGTGTTAGGGTTGGGGTTAGGGGTGGGGTCAGGGTTAGTGTGAGCATGGGTTAGGGTTGGGGTTAGGATTGGGGTTAGGGTTAGCGTGAGCATGGGTTAGGGTTGGGTTTAGGATTGGGATTAGGGTTAGTGTGAGCATGGGTTAGGGGTGGGGTTAGGGTTAGTGTGAGCATGTGTTAGGGTTGGGGTTAGGATTGGGGTCAGGGTTAGTGTGAGCATGGGTTAGGTTTGGGTGTAGGATTAGGGTTAGGGTTAGGGTTAGGGCTAGGGTTGGCTTTAGGGTTAGGGTTAGGGTTAGGGTTAGGGTTAGGGTTAGGGTTAGGGTTAGGGTTAGGGTTAGGGTTAGGGTTAGGGTTAGGGTTAGGGTTAGGGTTAGGGTTAGGGTTAGGGTTAGGGTTAGGGTTAGGGTTAGGGCTAGGGTTGGCTTTAGGGTTAGTGTTAGGGTTAGGGTTAGGGTTAGGGTTAGGGTTAGGGTTAGGGTTAGGGTTAGGGTTAGGTTAGGGTTAGGGTTAGGGTTAGGGTTAGGGTTAGGGTTAGGGTTAGGGTTAGGGTTAGGGTTAGGGTTAATATCCATAGGCTCTCCCAGACTGCTCTTTTTAACTCATGCTCGCCATAACTCATTCAAGTCCAACAATAGAGACCCATCCCAAGAGACACTATGACCATAGCCTTCATAGTTAGTCTCCTGCAATGGGCCCTCTCCAACTTCCTAATCCACTGTCACTCCACCCTCCTTCTACAGGCTATTGGCCAATTCAAATCAGACTATAATCCAGTCAAAGAAACAGCTTCAACACCATGTTGCAAAAAGTGCTGTATCAACGAAGCTTGTGTTTCCACCCTGTGTCGAGTGTTATATTAATGTTTTGCTATTCTTACTTTCACGCCATTTCGGGCTTCCCCCACATATAACATTTTGCATACTTCACGTTGAATCGCAAAAGCAACATGGCTAGTGTCTAGATTTAAACCAGATTATACAATACGTAGCATTAGAAGCTGGGTTATCAATTTAGCATAATTGCTTGAAGTATTTAGAGGGCACAGAAAACTTTGCTTGTGTCCGAGAACATCTAATCTGTACCAAAATATCCTGTCCATTTCTACTCCTCCTGTAGGCTGAAATAATTTCATGTTGTGAAAAAATTTCTGTCTGTTCTTGTTTCAATCTGAAGTTTTCCTTAATCTTTCTATTAAAATCTGAACTATATTATGAATAAGTGTTAACCAAAAGTACGGCTTGTTTTTCTTCTACAGATCAAGATGGTATCTTTCACCAGCCTCAAACTAAATTCCAATCTCAACGACTGTGACTCGACTCTCCCTCTATGCCTGGGATGAAAGGTTAGTTATATACTAATATTAAAGTTAGATATTAAAGTGTATATATATCTAGACAATGTGGGGAAGCTCTAAAAAAGGCTAACAAGATGCTCGGATCCATTATGGAAAGTGTTGAATTTAAATCAAGGGAAGTAATCTTAAAACTGTACAATGCATTAGTAAGACCTCATCTTGAATATTGTGTTCAGTTCTGGTCACCTCGCTATAAAAAAGGATATTGCTGCTCTAGAAAGAGTGCAAAGAAGAGCGACCAGAATTATTCCGGGTTTAAAAGGCATGTCATATGCAGACAGGCTAAAAGAATTGAATCTGTTCAGTCTTGAACAAAGAAGACTACGTGGCGACCTGATTCAAGCATTCAAAATTCTAAAAGGTATTGACAGTGTGGACGCAAGGGACTTTTTCAACCTGAAAAAAAAAACAAGGACCAGGGGTCACCAATGGAGTTTAGACAAAGGGGCATTCAGAACAGAAAATAGGATTCACTTTTTTACACAGAGAATTGTGAGGGTCTGGAATCAACTCCCCAGTAATGTTGTTGAAGCTGACACCCTGGGATCCTTCAAGAAGCTGCTTGATGAGATTCTGGGATCAATAAGCTACTGACAACCAAACGAGCAAGATGGGCCGAATGGCCTCCTCTCGTTTGTAAACTTTCTTATGTTCTTATGTTCTTATATATATATATAATATCTAATCTATGGTTCACCTCAAAAAGGGGGCCTTTATAAGTAACAGTGTCCAGAAAATGAATGGGATCCAGATGTACACTAGCCTTAATATTACTGAGACATAGTGGACATTGAGAATGACCCCCAAAAAAAAAGTTTCATGACCATGTTCCAACCCCCAAATACCATCTAAAATAATGAGTAGGTAAAAGGAGTCCTCCCACTCTGCCATATAAATATTGGCATAGGCCAGAGCAAAGCGCTTACCCATTGCTGTACCCATTAGTGGAAGAACAAACTGATCCCCAAATTCAAAGTCATTCCTCGTTAAACTCATTTCTAAGAATTGCAATAGCTCCTGATCAGGTCGAGAGCCATCCGGGCATCTCCCAAACTATTTTGTAACTGCCTAGATACCCCCCCCCCAGTTTCAATATTTCTGTACAGACTATCAATATCCATAGTAAACAACTGTGCTCCTTTGAAATTACACTGGCTTCACATTTTCAAGAAAATCATATGTATCTTTGACATAACTAGCATGTTTCTTGGAAATGGGATTTTTAAAAGAAGTGAATATATTTTAAGACTCCCTGCCGCAATCAGATACAATAAGTCTCCCAGGTGGAATGTGATGAGGAACCGTCCAAGACTCGGCTGCCTTCCATATCTTAGGTAGTAGATTTAATACACCTTGGTGTCTCCTCACAGGCGACTTGCTGTCTAGTCAGGCATTTTTTATCTATTAATGTTGTCAGCAATCATTTGTACAGAGTTCAAATAGGTTGGTCAATTTTCTTAAAATGATCTTGATTTTTCAGTTCTCTGTCCTCCAAAGGATGCTCGGTCTGTCTAAGATTGCGACAGTACGACCCTTATCTGCTGCTTTAATAACAATACTCTCATCTTGAGAAAGTTCTTTGAGAGTCCTTCTCTCCATGGATAGTAAAATGTCCTGATAAACTGATAATGGACGATTACAGTTTGATAACAATGTTCTATCTGCGACCCTTAAATCCAGGACCTGTGGATTCCAGTATTTATCTAAAGGTTCCCAATTTGATCTAGAGGATAGGCTCACCATCTGAACACTCAAAACAAGTAGTTGAGACAAGAGAGACCCTTTTTCAGCACTTCGACCTGAGCAGCGGTCAATTGCAATGTTTTAAGAACTCCATACACCTCATTAACTACCCCAGTGTATGTGCCCTGCTGAACCTACAAGTTTAAACTAGATTAAAAGATTATCTTGGCAGTATTCTCTGTCCAATGTGTGCCATCAGAAGACACGCTAAAGCACTCTACTGGAATAGGATCCACATGATAGGACAAGCATCCATGATGTACTTATAGCACTGTCAATAGGGTGTATACCATGGGACTGATTCACCTGCCATAGCACTGTCAATAGGGTGTATACCATGGGACTGATTCACCTGCCATAGCACTGTCAATAGGGTGTACACCATGGGACTGATTCACCTGCCATAGCACTGTCAATAGGGTGTACACCATGGGACTGATTCACCTGCCATAGCACTGTCAATAGGGTGTACACCATGGGACTGATTCACCTGCCATAGCACTGTCAATAGGGTGTACACCATGGGACTGATTCACCTGCCATAGCACTGTCAATAGGGTGTACACCATGGGACTGATTCACCTGCCATAGCACTGTCAATAGGGTGTACACCATGGGACTGATTCACCTGCCATAGCACTGTCAATAGGGTGTACACCATGGGACTGATTCACCTGCCATAGCACTGTCAACAGCACAGCATGGGACTGATTCACCTGCCATAGCACTGTCAATAGGGGACTGATTCACCTGCCATAGCACTGTCAATAGGGACTGATTCACCTGCCATAGCACTGTCAATAGGGTGTACACCATGGGACTGATTCACCTGCCATAGCACTGTCAATAGGGTGTACACCATGGGACTGATTCACCTGCCATAGCACTGTCAATAGCACAGCATGGGACTGATTCACCTGCCATAGCACTGTCAATAGGGTGTACACCATGGGACTGATTCACCTGCCATAGCACTGTCAATAGGGTGTACACCATGGGACTGATTCACCTGCCATAGCACTGTCAATAGGGTGTACACCATGGGACTGATTCACCTGCCATAGCACTGTCAATAGGGTGTACACCATGGGACTGATTCACCTGCCATAGCACTGTCAATAGAGTGTACACCATGGGACTGATTCACCTGCCATAGCACTGTCAATAGGGTGTACACCATGGGACTGATTCACCTGCCATAGCACTGTCAATAGCACAGCCATGGGACTGATTCACCTGCCATAGCACTGTCAATAGCACACCATGGGACTGATTCACCTGCCATAGCACTGTCAATAGCACACCATGGGACTGATTCACCTGCTATAGCACTGTCAATAGCACACCATGGGACTGATTCACCTGCCATAGCACTGTCAATAGCACACCATGGGACTGATTCACCTGCCATAGCACTGTCAATAGAGTGTACACCATGGGACTGATTCACCTGCCATAGCACTGTCAATAGCACACCATGGGACTGATTCACCTGCCATAGCACTGTCAATAGCACAGCATGGGACTGATTCACCTGCCATAGCACTGTCAATAGGGTGTACACCATGGGACTGATTCACCTGCCATAGCACTGTCAATAGGGTCTACACCATGGGACTGATTCACCTGCCATAGCACTGTCAATAGCACACCATGGGACTGATTCACCTGCCATAGCACTGTCAATAGCACACCATGGGACTGATTCACCTGCCATAGCACTGTCAATAGCACACCGTGGGACTGATTCACCTGCCATAGCACTGTCAATAGCACACCGTGGGACTGATTCACCTGCCATAGCACTGTCAATAGCACACCATGGGACTGATTCACCTGCCATAGCACTGTCAATAGAGTGTACACCATGGGACTGATTCACCTGCCATAGCACTGTCAATAGCACAGCATGGGACTGATTCACCTGCCATAGCACTGTCAATAGCACAGCATGGGACTGATTCACCTGCTATAGCACTGTCAATAGCACAGCATGGGACTGATTCACCTGCCATAGCACTGTCAATAGCACACCATGGGACTGATTCACCTGCCATAGCACTGTCAATAGGGTGTACACCATGGGACTGATTCACCTGCCATAGCACTGTCAATAGCACAGCATGGGACTGATTCACCTGCCATAGCACTGTCAATAGGGTGTACACCATGGGACTGATTCACCTGCCATAGCACTGTCAATAGAGTGTACACCATGGGACTGATTCACCTGCCATAGCACTGTCAATAGCACAGCATGGGACTGATTCACCTGCCATAGCACTGTCAATAGCACAGCATGGGACTGATTCACCTGCCATAGCACTGTCAATAGGGTGTACACCATGGGACTGATTCACCTGCCATAGCACTGTCAATAGAGTGTACACCATGGGACTGATTCACCTGCCATAGCACTGTCAATAGAGTGTACACCATGGGACTGATTCACCTGCCATAGCACTGTCAATAGCACACCATGGGACTGATTCACCTGCCATAGCACTGTCAATAGCACACCATGGGACTGATTCACCTGCCATAGCACTGTCAATAGAGTGTACACCATGGGACTGATTCACCTGCCATAGCACTGTCAATAGCACAGCATGGGACTGATTCACCTGCCATAGCACTGTCAATAGCACAGCATGGGACTGATTCACCTGCCATAGCACTGTCAATAGAGTGTACACCATGGGACTGATTCACCTGCCATAGCACTGTCAATAGCACAGCATGGGACTGATTCACCTGCCATAGCACTGTCAATAGCACAGCATGGGACTGATTCACCTGCCATAGCACTGTCAATAGCACAGCATGGGACTGATTCACCTGCCATAGCACTGTCAATAGCACAGCATGGGACTGATTCACCTGCCATAGCACTGTCAATAGCACAGCATGGGACTGGTTCACCTGCCACAGCACTGTCAATAGCACAGCATGGGACTGGTTCTCCTGCCACAGCACTGTCAATAGCACAGCATGGGACTGATTCACCTGCCATAGCACTGTCAATAGCACAGCATGGGACTGATTCACCTGCTATAGCACTGTCAATAGCACAGCATGGGACTGATTCACCTGCTATAGCACTGTCAATAGCACAGCATGGGACTGATTACCTGCCATAGCACTGTCAATAGCACAGCATGGGACTGATTCACCTGCTATAGCACTGTCAATAGCACAGCATGGGACTGATTCACCTGCCATAGCACTGTCAATAGCACAGCATGGGACTGATTCACCTGCCATAGCACTGTCAATAGCACAGCATGGGATTGGTTCTCCTGCCACAGCACTGTCAATAGCACAGCATGGGACTGGTTCTCCTGCCACAGCACTGTCAATAGCACAGCATGGGATTGATTCACCTGCTATAGCACTGTCAATAGCACAGCATGGGACTGATTCACCTGCTATAGCACTGTCAATAGCACAGCATGGGATTGGTTCTCCTGCCACAGCACTGTCAATAGCACAGCATGGGACTGATTCACCTGCTACAGCACTGTCAATAGCACAGCATGGGACTGATTCACCTGCTATAGCACTGTCAATAGCACAGCATGGGACTGATTCACCTGCCATAGCACTGTCAATAGCACAGCATGGGACTGATTCACCTGCCACAGCACTGTCAATAGCACAGCATGGGACTGATTCACCTGCCATAGCACTGTCAATAGTGTACAGCATGGGACTGATTCACCTGCCATAGCACTGTCAATAGCACACCATGGGACTGATTCACCTGCCATAGCACTGTCAATAGCACAGCATGGGACTGATTCACCTGCCATAGCACTGTCAATAGCACAGCATGGGACTGATTCACCTGCCATAGCACTGTCAATAGCACAGCATGGGACTGATTCACCTGCCATAGCACTGTCAATAGCACAGCATGGGACTGATTCACCTGCCATAGCACTGTCAATAGCACAGCATGGGACTGATTCACCTGCCACAGCACTGTCAATAGCACAGCATGGGACTGATTCACCTGCCATAGCACTGTCAATAGCACAGCATGGGACTGATTCACCTGCTATAGCACTGTCAATAGCACAGCATGGGACTGATTCACCTGCTATAGCACTGTCAATAGCACAGCATGGGACTGATTCACCTGCTATAGCACTGTCAATAGCACAGCATGGGACTGATTCACCTGCCATAGCACTGTCAATAGCACAGCATGGGACTGATTCACCTGCCATAGCACTGTCAATAGCACAGCATGGGACTGATTCACCTGCTATAGCACTGTCAATAGCACAGCATGGGACTGATTCACCTGCCATAGCACTGTCAATAGCACAGCATGGGACTGATTCACCTGCCATAGCACTGTCAATAGCACAGCATGGGACTGATTCACCTGCCATAGCACTGTCAATAGCACAGCATGGGACTGATTCACCTGCCATAGCACTGTCAATAGCACAGCATGGGACTGGTTCTCCTGCCACAGCACTGTCAATAGCACAGCATGGGACTGGTTCTCCTGCCACAGCACTGTCAATAGCACAGCATGGGATTGGTTCTCCTGCCACCTGCAGCACTGTCAATAGCACAGCATGGGACTGGTTCTCCTGCCACAGCACTGTCAATAGCACAGCCGCAGCACTGTCAATAGCACAGCATGGGATTGGTTCTCCTGCCACAGCACTGTCAATAGCACAGCATGGGATTGGTTCTCCTGCCACAGCACTGTCAATAGCACAGCATGGGATTGGTTCTCCTGCCACAGCACTGTCAATAGCACAGCATGGGATTGGTTCTCCTGCCGCAGCACTGTCAATAGCACAGCATGGGATTGGTTCTCCTGCCACAGCACTGTCAATACAGCAACTTTAAGCAATAGCCCAATTTACACAGTAGTAAGTGTGTACTACATATCCTAGGTGTTTCTAATTATTTGTCCAGTTCTGTGTATACACTAAACATCTCCATGCGACTAACTCTTTATTTCTAACTGGTAGTTTTTCAGCTGAAGTAGTTTTTTTGTTTCGTTTTTAAAGCTATATTAATAAAAAGCTCAACATGCAGTTTGAATTACAGAGAAATAAATTGTCCCACAGAATTTGCTGATATTTGTAAAACAGTTTTAAGCACTACATAACCCTGCCAAACATGTACACTGCAGCACAGAACAAGCATAAAATACTTTTAATTAAAAGAAAAGCCAGGTTTGGAGCTATAGTTATAAAAATGCTAACTAAAGCACACACGCCCTGTCCCATAAAGAAAAAAATGATTCAGTACATAAGTTTAAAAGGACCACCTATGATTTCTACCAATAACGATTTTTTACAGATGCTTGTATTGTTAAAAGTTGCTTGTAGCTTTGTGTTTTAGCAGGTGGAGTGGATCACTGCTGGAATAGCTAGCAAGCTTGTAGCTTCGTGTTTTAGCAGGTGGAGTGGATCACTGCTGGAATAGCTAGCAAGCTTGTAGCTTCGTGTTTTAGCAGGTGGAGTGGATCACTGCTGGAATAGCTAGCAAGCTTGTAGCTTCGTGTTTTAGCAGGTGGAGTGGATCACTGCTGGAATAGCTAGCAAGCTTGTAGCTTCGTGTTTTAGCAGGTGGAGTGGATCACTGCTGGAATAGCTAGCAAGCTTGTAGCTTCGTGTTTTAGCAGGTGGAATGGATCACTGCTGGAATAGCTAGCAAGCTTGTAGCTTCGTGTTTTAGCAGGTGGAATGGATCACTGCTGGAATAGCTAGCAAGCTTGTAGCTTCGTGTTTTAGCAGGTGGAGTGGATCACTGCTGGAATAGCTAGCAAGCTTGTAGCTTCGTGTTTTAGCAGGTGGAATGGATCACTGCTGGAATAGCTAGCAAGCTTGTAGCTTCGTGTTTTAGCAGGTGGAGTGGATCACTGCTGGAATAGCTAGCAAGCTTGTAGCTTCGTGTTTTAGCAGGTGGAGTGGATCACTGCTGGAATAGCTAGCAAGCTTGTAGCTTCGTGTTTTAGCAGGTGGAGTGGATCACTGCTGGAATAGCTAGCAAGCTTGTAGCTTCGTGTTTTAGCAGGTGGAGTGGATCACTGCTGGAATAGCTAGCAAGCTTGTAGCTTCGTGTTTTAGCAGGTGGAGTGGATCACTGCTGGAATAGCTAGCAAGCTTGTAGCTTCGTGTTTTAGCAGGTGGAGTGGATCACTGCTGGAATAGCTAGCAAGCTTGTAGCTTCGTGTTTTAGCAGGTGGAGTGGATCACTGCTGGAATAGCTAGCAAGCTTGTAGCTTCGTGTTTTAGCAGGTGGAATGGATCACTGCTGGAATAGCTAGCAAGCTTGTAGCTTCGTGTTTTAGCAGGTGGAGTGGATCACTGCTGGAATAGCTAGCAAGCTTGTAGCTTCGTGTTTTAGCAGGTGGAGTGGATCACTGCTGGAATAGCTAGCAAGCTTGTAGCTTCGTGTTTTAGCAGGTGGAGTGGATCACTGCTGGAATAGCTAGCAAGCTTGTAGCTTTGTGCTTTAGCACCCCCCCCCCCCCCCCCCCCTTACCTTTTTTATGATGCTTGCAATCATTGTCATTTCTTATTCTATTCCAGGGAACACCTTCAGATAACAAGCGCACATTCCTAATGAATTCCAGCTAAATCCCACAGGACTAACACCGGAATATCTTCTGCACTTCCTCTGTGTTCTGAAGTCATTCATTCTGAATCCAGCCCCTGTTAATTCGTGTGGATTTCACAACCTGTATTCATTCCATGTTCCTTGATGTTAAGAACATAAGAACATAAGAACATAAGAAAGTTTACAAACGAGAGGAGGCCATTCGGCCCATCTTGCTCGTTTGGTTGTTAGTAGTTTATTGATCCCAAAATCTCATCAAGCAGCTTCTTGAAGGATCCCAGGGTGTCGGCTTCAACAACATTACTGGGGAGTTGATTCCAGACCCTCACAATTCTCTGTGTAAAAAAGTGTCTCCTATTTTCTGTTCTGAATGCCCCTTTTTCTAAACTCCATTTGTGACCCCTGGTCCTTGTTTCTTTTTTCAGGCTGAAAAAGTCCCCTGGGTCGACACTGTCAATACCTTTTAGAATTTTGAATGCTTGAATTAGGTCGCCACGTAGTCTTCTTTGTTCAAGACTGAACAGATTCAATTCCTTTAGCCTGTCTGCATATGACATGCCTTTTAAGCCCGGAATAATTCTGGTCGCTCTTCTTTGCACTCTTTCTAGAGCAGCAATATCTTTTTTATAGCGAGGTGACCAGAACTGAACACAATATTCAAGACAAGGTCTTACTAGTGCATTGTACAGTTTTAACATTACTTCCCTTGATTTAAATTCAACACTTTTCACAATGTATCCGAGCATCTTGTTAGCCTTTTTTATAGCTTCCCCACATTGTCTAGATGAAGACATTTCTGAGTCAACAAAAACTCCTAGGTCTTTTTCATAGATTCCTTCTCCAATTTCAATATCTCCCATATGATATTTATAATGTACATTTTTATTTCCTGCGTGCAGTACCTTACACTTTTCTCTATTAAATGTCATTTGCCATGTGTCTGCCCAGTTCTGAATCTTGTCTAGATCATTTTGAATGACCTTTGCTGCTGCAACAGTGTTTGCCACTCCTCCTACTTTTGTGTCGTCTGCAAATTTAACAAGTTTGCTTACTATACCAGAATCTAAATCATTAATGTAGATTAGAAATAGCAGAGGACCTAATACTGATCCCTGTGGTACACCGCTGGTTACCACACTCCATTCTGAGGTTTCTCCTCTAATCAGTACTTTCTGTTTTCTACATGTTAACCACTCCCTAATCCATGTACATGTGTTTCCTTGAATCCCAACTGTGTTCAGTTTGAGAATTAATCTTTTGTGAGGGACTTTGTCAAAAGCTTTCTGGAAATCTAAATAAACCATGTCATATGCTTTGCAATTATCCATTATGGATGTTGCATCCTCAAAAAAATCAAGCAAGTTAGTTAGGCACGATCTCCCTTTCCTAAAACCATGCTGACTGTCTCCCAGTCGATCACATGTATAAGGGATGCATTCACAACCTTTTACTCTCCCACCATGGGATTGTGAGAAGTGTGGTGCATGAGTGGCACATCCTACTGTCAGACTGGAGCTTTTAAGATTCTCTCTCAATGAACCATTAGCAGCTATATACACTCTACTGTCAGACTGGAGCTTCTAAGAGTCTCTCTCAATGAACCATTAGCAGCTATATACACCCTACTGTCAGACTGGAGCTTCTAAGAGTCTCTCTCAATGAACCATTAGCAGCTATATACACCCTACTGTCAGACTGGAGCTTCTAAGAGTCTCTCTCAATGAACCATTAGCAGCGATATACACCCTACTGTCAGACTGGAGCTTCTAAGAGTCTCTCTCAATGAACCATTAGCAGCGATATACACTCTACTGTCAGACTGGAGCTTCTAAGAGTCTCTCTCAATGAACCATTAGCAGCGATATACACCCTACTGTCAGACTGGAGCTTCTAAGAGTCTCTCCTAACGACCTGGGGTCAGTTACATCGTAAATGTGTAATTCGTATTTAATTGCAATTACAATGGAATTGGAATTTGAATTACAGTTGAACCCTGGCACACTTGTGTAATTGGAATTATACCATATCATTGATCAATTACAGTTCAATTACACATGTATATGTCATTTGATCATTATGCCAAAACAGTAAAAAAAAACAAACAATGCAAATATATTAAATAGACATTAAATACAAGGCTAGGGTGTGAATTCTGAACATGGATGCATGTGTCGTACAGAATCATACAAGTAAGATGGAGTGGAAAATCTGAAGTAGCAATTTAGCAATAGCTAATAACAGATATCTGAGCGTTGACGGCAAGAGCATTGAAAGAAAGCATTGATTCTGCACTAAAGCTGTACTGTACCCCGACCCCGACCCCGACCCTAACCCTAAATCCCAAATTAGGGCTAAGGCTACAATCAGAATAAAGGTTGAGGATATGGACAGCGATTAAGCCTGACTCTGGTTACAGTCTTGGTGGGTCTTGGTACTTTGTCTTCTAGTGTCCCTGTTGTTTTGTCTCTGGGGAGGTCATTCAGGCTCTGTATTGTCTAAGTGTCATTCACCTACAATGAGAACACATGTTCACTGGCATCTAAATGTTAAAAAAACCATTTCATTTCAGGGAGACTAATTTGAGCAAAATTTCCACCATATATGAATCCTTATATTCAAGTGGACAGCTTCCCGGCTAACGTCTTGCATTCAGCCACAATGTTGAATAAGATATCGATTAATCAAGATACTCAACAGGTGAGTTTGTCCTTTGGCATTGATCACAAGGATCAGAGAGCCCATGGTGTACACGCTATTGACAGTGCTATGGCAGGTGAATCAGTCCCATGGTGTACACTCTATTGACAGTGCTATGGCAGGTGAATCAGTCCCATGGTGTACACTCTATTGACAGTGCTATGGCAGGTGAATCAGTCCCATGGTGTACACTCTATTGACAGTGCTATGGCAGGTGAATCAGTCCCATGGTGTACACTCTATTGACAGTGCTATGGCAGGTGAATCAGTCCCATGGTGTACACCCTATTGACAGTGCTATGGCAGGTGAATCAGTCCCATGGTGTACACCCTATTGACAGTGCTATGGCAGGTGAATCAGTCCCATGATGTACACCCTATTGACAGTGCTATGGCAGGTGAATCAGTCCCATGGTGTACACCCTATTGACAGTGCTATGGCAGGTGAATCAGTCCCATGGTGTACACTCTATTGACAGTGCTATGGCAGGTGAATCAGTCCCATGGTGTACACCCTATTGACAGTGCTATGGCAGGTGAATCAGTCCCATGGTGTACACTCCTATTGACAGTGCTATGGCAGGTGAATCAGTCCCATGGTGTTCACCCTATTGACAGTGCTATGGCAGGTGAATCAGTCCCATGGTGTACACTCTATTGACAGTGCTATGGCAGGTGAATCAGTCCCATGGTGTGCACCCTATTGACAGTGCTATGGCAGGTGAATCAGTCCCATGGTGTACACCCTATTGACAGTGCTATGGCAGGTGAATCAGTCCCATGGTGTGCACCCTATTGACAGTGCTATGGCAGGTGAATCAGTCCCATGCTGTGCTATTGACAGTGCTATGGCAGGTGAATCAGTCCCATGGTGTACACTCTATTGACAGTGCTATGGCAGGTGAATCAGTCCCATGGTGTACACCCTATTGACAGTGCTATGGCAGGTGAATCAGTCCCATGGTGTACACCCTATTGACAGTGCTATGGCAGGTGAATCAGTCCCATGGTGTACACCCTATTGACAGTGCTATGGCAGGTGAATCAGTCCCATGGTGTACACCCTATTGACAGTGCTATGGCAGGTAATTCAATCTATTTTGATATCCTATGCAAATAAATGCAAAAAAGGTTTTAAAATAAACCCAGGCATTATCTCCCCGCTGGCGTGTCGTGCTGTGGTGTGGTTACAGTTTTGTTTGCTTGCTTGACTGTGGCTCTAATCAGGAGTTGCAGAAGGAGTCCACTGAGATCGTTTGGTACATCTGTTCATCGGAGATAACCCGAGCTGTAATTATTCGTTATTTTCACTATTACACGGATGTGGCGACTGTCGTCATGTTTGCATATCTAACAACAACATGCACTACGCTGTCCACAGGATACACTTTCGCAAAAGTGTTTAAAACAAATTCCTCTCCGACACACCCCCGCAGCTACACTAACATGATATCGTCCAAATCGAGAACTATACCGGAGTGTTCCATTCTCCAGCAATCGAAGGGGGCCGTTTTTATCATGTGTCAAAAATAAATTGCATTTCGTTTCACGGTTATGAAAACAACTAAACATCAGTGAAATCGCGTTATATATCGTATTCGTCGTATATATTTCTATGAAAATGATTTAAATTTCGTTTTGTTTGTAACCCTATACAAAATTAGAAATACACACCTCCCATTCTATGAGTGAAATGGTTTATTTAAAAATAAACAAATCCCCTGGGCCGGATGAGATCCTCCCAGTAGTACTCAAAGAAATGAAAGAAGTAATTTACAAACCGCTAACCAAGATCATGCAGCAGTCTCTTGACACAGGGGTGGTACCGACAGACTGGAAAATTGCAAACGTAATACCGATCCACAAAAAGGGAAACAAAACTGAACCAGGTAACTACAGACCAGTAAGCCTGACTTCTATTATATGCAAACTTATGGAAACTATAATAAGATCCAAAATGGAAAATTACCTATATGGTAACAGGGTCCTGGGAGACAGTCAGCATGGTTTTAGGAAAGGGAGATCGTGTCTAACTAACTTGCTTGATTTTTTTGAGGATGCAACATCGATAATGGATAATTGCAAAGCATATGACATGGTTTATTTAGATTTCCAGAAAGCTTTTGACAAAGTCCCGCACAAAAGATTAATTCTCAAACTGAACGCAGTTGGGATTCAAGGAAACGCATGTACATGGATTAGGGAGTGGTTAATATGTAGAAAACAGAAAGTACTGATTAGAGGAGAAACCTCAGAATGGAGTGTGGTAACCAGCGGTGTACCACAGGGATCAGTATTAGGTCCTCTGCTATTCCTAATCTACATTAATGATTTAGATTCTGATATAGTAAGCAAACTTGTTAAATTTGCAGACGACACAAAAATAGGAGGAGTGGCAAACACTGTTGCAGCAGCAAAGGTCATTCAAAATGATCTAGACAAGATTCAGAACTGGGCAGACACATGGCAAATGACATTTAATAGAGAAAAGTGTAAGGTACTGCACGCAGGAAATAAAAATGTGCATTATAAATATCATATGGGAGATACTGAAATTGGAGAAGGAATCTATGAAAAAGACCTAGGAGTTTTTGTTGACTCAGAAATGTCTTCATCTAGACAATGTGGGGAAGCTATAAAAAAGGCTAACAAGATACTCGGATACATTGTGAAAAGTGTTGAATTTAAATCAAGGGAAGTAATGTTAAAACTGTACAATGCATTAGTAAGACCTCATCTTGAATATTGTGTTCAGTTCTGGTCACCTCGCTATAAAAAAAGATATTGCTGCTCTAGAAAGAGTGCAAAGAAGAGCGACCAGAATTATTCCGGGCTTAAAAGGCATGTCATATGCAGACAGGCTAAAAGAATTGAATCTGTTCAGTCTTGAACAAAGAAGACTACGTGGCGACCTAATTCAAGCATTCAAAATTCTAAAAGGTATTGACAGTGTCGACCCAAGGGACTTTTTCAGCCTGAAAAAAGAAACAAGGACCAGGGGTCACAAATGGAGTTTAGAAAAAGGGGCATTCAGAACAGAAAATAGGAGGCACTTTTTTTACACAGAGAATTGTGAGGGTCTGGAATCAACTCCCCAGTAATGTTGTTGAAGCTGACACCCTGGGATCCTTCAAGAAGCTGCTTGATGAGATTTTGGGATCAATAAGCTACTAACAACCAAACGAGCAAGATGGGCCGAATGGCCTCCTCTCGTTTGTAAACTTTCTTATGTTCTTATGTTCTTATGTTCTTATGACTCTTACCCCAAACGTTGTTTCCATCATAAAATGAAACCCTTTTCTGCTGTTCTCTGACCAGTGGCGTGGATGCGATTTACATAAAAGTGGCAGAAAAAACTATCCAGCATTTAAATGAGAAACGTTTATGTTAATAATGCAAACGATACATCATTTCAAGATTTCAATCACTGGATATTGACACTCGGACTGAAAGGTAGTAAAGAGGAGAAAATAAATAAAAGAAGATACATTTAAAGAACACATTACAAAATATCACATTTCTGATAAGAGCAGGTATAAAATACAATAGGCAGTAGTAAGAGCAGAATGAAATAAGAGAAAATAAACACAGTAAATAATTACCTTTGAGAGCGATTTCAACTAAGAGCAGTTAAACCTGTAATAAAAAAACATCTGCTTTCAGAGCAAATTCTATTAATTATACTATTCTATTAATTGTATTAATTAATGCATAAATAAATATAGAAATACACAAATAAATGTCAAAAGAAATAACTATATCGACATTTGTTTATTTATTAATTTTGCATTTTGGCATAGCTGTTACATTATCCCTTTCATCCCCTAACCCTACAGCAATCAAGTTGGGCTCCTGCAGCAAAGCAATGATTATTATTTGGATAAAGGCACCTGCTAAATAAACTAATAGTTATAATAATAATTTTATTCTTGCTCATCTGTGTCTGGGACGGGTCTGAGAGAGGTGGGAAAGGTAGGTCAGAATTTGTGCATTTTGATTGTACTGCTGCTTCTGCCCGTTTTAAAAACAGATAGAGTCTACATGGTAACACATTCCAACGTTTGGGGGCTCTATAACAAAACACCCTTCCTCCCCATTTAACTTTATTTTAGGGGTTACCAGCAATCCCATATTCAAAGATCTAAGGGTACGATTGGGGATATATGGGGTAAGCAGTTCTAAATAACAGTATTTTAAAATCAACTCTAAAGTGTGCAGAGAAGCCAGCACTGGGGTGATATGTACCAATTGCACATGTCTAGCATTGCTAATAGGTTATGGAGAAAAAAAATAGGAGTTTGAATGTTTGTCATGGCTGCGTCAACATTTGTATTAATAAATAATCATAATAAACATTTAAAATGTTAGTGTTACTTACCGTAACCCTGGTTCCCTGAAAGAGAAGATGACCACCAATGACATTATGTATGGGATATGCCTGCCCATTGGGTAGTTGTCGTTGAGCTCTCTATACTGGAGCTGCTGATAGGCCCCTTCCTGGGATGAGGCACTTGGTCCCGCCCACCGAGGGATTAAGACCGTCACCCTGAGGAAGCCTTTTCTCTTTTTCAGTTGAACCTGTGAGCGCATGGACTTTAGACATGCTTGATGTCTGCACAGCCCCAAGGGCGTCAAAGCACCTCATATACCGAGCACCCGAGGGCGCTATGCGCACCAAGGTACTAGACCCCTGCCTGCCAAGCACCGAGTACCGTAGCACTGCATGCACTACATGTAATAGACCTTTTTGTTTGCTTGTTTGATTCCCCAATCCCACATTGAATAACGCTGAGAAATTGTATACAGGGCAGTTTACACGTCAATCAGGCACTTTTTAAATGACGGGACCGATACACCATTCATATATTTTGAGAGCTTAAACCCTTCTACCCACAAAAAAAATGAAATGATCAGATGCTCACAGCCGGGGCTACAGTGAGACTTATTTTAGGACGCATGACGTTCGCTCCCTACCACTTTATGAGGAATTTTTTAGGGCATACGCTGTACGCCCCTGGCACAGAAGGGGTTAAGATAGAGCGAGCCCCAGTATCAAAAGCAGCACTTAGATCTAATAGAATTACAGATGATAAACAACCAGCCAGTCCCAATTAATAGATCATTTCATACTCTAACAAGAGCCGTCTCAATAGATCATTTCATACTCTAACAAGAGCCGTCTCAATAGATCATTTCATACTCTAACAAGAGCCGTCTCAATAGATCATTTCATACTCTAACAAGAGCCGTCTCAATAGATCATTTCATACTCTAACAAGAGCCGTCTCAATAGATCATTTCATACTCTAACAAGAGCCGTCTCAATAGATCATTTCATACTCTAACAAGAGCCGTCTCAATAGATCATTTCATACTCTAACAAGAGCCGACTCAATAGATCATTTCATACTCTAACAAGAGCCGACTCAATAGATCATTTCATACTCTAACAAGAGCCGACTCAATAGATCATTTCATACTCTAACAAGAGCCGACTCAATAGATCATTTCATACTCTAACAAGAGCCGTCTCAATAGATCATTTCATACTCTAACAAGAGCCGACTCAATAGATCATTTCATACTCTAACAAGAGCCGACTCAATAGATCATTTCATACTCTAACAAGAGCCGTCTCAATAGATCATTTCATACTCTAACAAGAGCCGTCTCAATAGATCATTTCATACTCTAACAAGAGCCGTCTCAATAGATCATTTCATACTCTAACAAGAGCCGTCTCAATAGATCATTTCATACTCTAACAAGAGCTGTCTCTATGTGTATGGCAAAAACCAGGCTGACATTTTTCATAGATAGTTGTTTTATGTCAAAAATTGATGCAGTTGATTTGCCACTACCCTTTCTAATATCTTTGCAAGAAAAGGAAGATTTGAAATAGGCCTATAATTATGTAGAATTGTTGGATCCAAGTTATGTTTCTTGATCATTGGCTTTATGACAGCTACTTTAAGACAGGATTAAGAATACAGGCAGCAGGTTTAATGTGCATGACTATATCATTTAAACCTATTAAGGTGACCAGAGAGAAGGAATCAAAAATAACCAGAATAGGTCTGGTAGGTTCTACTGGGGTAAGTCTTTCATCTCCAAAGACATCTGTGAAATTTGATTTCTGATGTTTATAATATTGCTATGGAAATAGTCAAGTAGTCATTGCAAGAGACTGTGGCAGCAGAAGGATTACATGAAGGGTTAACTAGTTTATTCAAAATAGAAAAAAAGATATCTAGGATTATCTTTGTTAATTTCAATTAAGTTTGAATGATATGTTGATCTGGCTCCTACCAAAGCCTCTCTTTACTTGATGGTCCTTCCATATAAGATCATGCACATGTAGTTTAGTACCTCTCAATTTAAGCTCTAACTTTTGACCGTCCCGTTTAAGTTTTCGAGTGCCGTCATTAAACCATAGCTGGAGCAATAGCATCAAGGGTGCTAGATAGAAAGATATTATAATTATCAACAAGCTCATCCATTGTGTCAGAGCGCCAAGGTAAAGAGCCAAGAGCCTCTGAACACTTTAAAGTAGCTGAAGGGTTAAGTTCCTGAGTTGTAAAAGTGTGTGTCACTTTATTTATTTAGTACTGGCACATTAAAATAAAAAATAACAGAAAAATGATTTGAAATGATAAGTAATTATAAAGTCCATAGCGTTTAAACCGTGAGAAATTATTCAATCTAGCTTGTCTGATTCAATATCTACATGTTAAAATCATCCAACAGAAGTTAGTTCCATGATCAGTCAATATCTAATTCCTTGTGCTTCACAAAACTGGCCTTTATGGGAGAGTGGCAAAAAGAAAGCCATTGTTGAAAAAAACTCACATCAAATCTCGGCTAGAGTTTGCCAGAAGGCATGTGGGAGACTCTGAGACCAAGTGGAAGAAGATTCTATGGTCTGATGAGACCAAAATAGAGTTTTTTGGCCTCAACGCTAAGCGTTATGTTTGGCGCAATCCTAACACCACACATCATCCTGTGAACACCATCCCTACCGTGAAGCATGGTGGTGGCAGCATCATGCTATGGGGATGCGTCTCTGCGTCAGGGCCTGGAAAGCTTGTGAAGATAGAGGGCAAAATGGATGCAGCAAAGTACAAAGAAATCCTGGAAAAAACCTGCTGAAGTCTGCAAGAGACCTGGGACTTGGAAGAAGATTCATCTTCCATCAGGACAATGACCCCAAACACACAGCCAAAGCCACACTGGAGTGGCTTAAAAACAAAAAGGTCAACGTCCTGGAGTGGCCCAGTCAAAGCCCGGACCTCAATCCAATTGAGAATATGTGGAAAGAGTTGAAAATTGCTGTTCACCAAAGGTCCCCATCCAACTTGACAGAGCTTGAGTAATTTTGCAAAGGAGAAAAGGCAAAAATTGTCCAGATGTGCAAAGCTGGTAGAGACTTATCCAAATAGACTCACGGCTGTAATTGCCGCCAAAGGTGCCTATACCAAATTTTGACTTGAGGGGGAATAATTATGCAATCAATTGTTTTCTGTTTTATATTTGTAATTAATTTAGAACAATTTGTAGATTTTATTTTTCACTTTGACATTATGGACTTTTTTTGTGTCCATCAGTGGCAAAAACTCCTAATTAAATCCATTTTGATTCCATGTTGTAACGCAATGAAATATGGAAAAGTCCAAAGGGGGTGAATACTATTGAGAGCCACTGTATAATAATTGCCCCTTGATAACAAAGGGTGGATTTACCAGTGCCCCAGCGCTGTCAACATCCTTACCTTCAATAGACCAGACCTGCCCCCAAGAGTGCACCATGTGGGGTTGTTGTGTTGGTCCCACATGTCCAGCATATTGAGAGGGGCCAGGGTAACCTGCTGCTGTTTGCAATCTGGTTTGATAATGCCCTAACAGCGATAGCTCCCAGGTGTTAGCCATCTAATAATTATAAAAACAAACACTGTTAATACAATAAACAAACAAGCACAAAACACTCACCGTTACTTTTTTTTTTCTCCATTCCTTTACAGGTCTTTTCTCAACCATAACAAAGGAACAGATCGCTCGGCCACATCACCTGATATACCGTCAGTCACGCCCCCTTTGGTAGTGGTGCAATCACGCTCCTCCAATTCATGACTGACACATCACCTACCTCAGTAAGATGCTAACTTCTAATATTGTGGCTTTGCCCCCTTTCTGCAGACTTCTGACTGACCCTGGAATGAACTGCCAACTCATTAGGGAGGCAGTGTGGTTCAGTGGTTAAAGTCCAGGGCTTGAACCAGGAGGTCACCAGGTCAAATCCCACCTCTGCCACTGACTGACTGACTCACTGTGTGACCCTGAGCAAGTCACTTAAAGGGTAAATAAGGACCTTTATATTTTATTGTGTTACATGTTCCCATGTGTTGCTAACTGTTTACGTAAGGTGTGTGAATTGTTTTATTTATTTTTTAAATTGAGCACTTTTTTAAACTTTTAAATTGCATTCCCTGCATCAAGATGGCTTCCCATGTACCCGCATGGACCTCTCAGAACTACATTTTCCATCATCCTCCTGCTCACTGGTAAATCCGTCTCAGTTACAGTTATATAACTTCCCTAATATGAGTCTCAAATGAGAGCTCGGGATCAACGATGACCCCCAAACTTTTCGTTGGTTCTGTGATCCCACTAGCATAACCTTTGTTTGATCTGAATTCAACATTAGAAAATTCTGTGACATCCAGTGCTTGGTGTCTATAAGGCAAGTAGCTAATCACACCCAGGCAGAAGAAATTCCTAGCTTTAGGACCCTACTCCTCATTAAAGTTTTCCTCCACACTAAAGAAAATGGCTAACGGATTGGAATTTATAACACTTCATCCAATTTGCATAATGTGCTTTTTTGATTAATGTTTACTCTTTTCAACTCTGTCAGTCCTCTCTCATGCAAACCAGTTTTACTCTCTGAGTAACTACTTCTGGAGTAGCATTACTCGAGAAGTAATTAATCCCCCTTTATGCAAGCCAGCCTTTTTAAATCTTTTTTTAATGTTCATCTGACTTACAATGCTCGTATATTGACATGGCTTGGATCTCAATAAATATATAGAGAACAGAAACTCTGTGAACTTACCTCTTAGGGGTAAAACGCTGCAATCAAGATTCTGCTGAAAATGAGCTGCTGAAATTTCTGCCAGAGACACTATGACATCACTTTCCTTTATGATGTCATCATGACGTCAGAGCTGAACATGAACAGCATGGTGTTTGTTGCCACGGTGCTGTTCTTATCTACAGATAACCACCCATTCCACTTTCTCAATACGTAAACTCAATACAATAGTGTGTATTTCTCTTTTTCATCATTAAACAGCTGGCAACAGTCTTGTGGGGCCTCTTACTGACAGTAGAATTTGCACTAGAAATAAGAAAGCATTTGAATTCATTATAAAGAGTATCGCTGGCGCTCTTGTGGAATCTCCTGGAGGAGGCTGTGGAGCTGCTTGAATCTCCTGGAGGAGGCTGTGGAGCTGCTTGAATCTCCTGGAGGAGGCTGTGGAGCTGCTTGAATCTCCTGGAGGAGGCTGTGGAGCTGCTTGAATCTCCTGGAGGAGGCTGTGGAGCTGCTTGAATCTCCTGGAGGAGGCTGTGGAGCTGCTTGAATCTCCTGGAGGAGGCTGTGGAGCTGCTTGAATCTCCTGGAGGAGGCTGTGGAGCTGCTTGAATCTCCTGGAGGAGGCTGTGGAGCTGCTTGAATCTCCTGGAGGAGGCTGTGGAGCTGCTTGAATCTCCTGGAGGAGGCTGTGGAGCTGCTTGAATCTCCTGGAGGAGGCTGTGGAGCTGCTTGAATCTCCTGGAGGAGGCTGTGGAGCTGCTTGAATCTCCTGGAGGAGGCTGTGGAGCTGCTTGAATCTCCTGGAGGAGGCTGTGGAGCTGCTTGAATCTCCTGGAGGAGGCTGTGGAGCTGCTTGAATCTCCTGGAGGAGGCTGTGGAGCTGCTTGAATCTCCTGGAGGAGGCTGTGGAGCTGCTTGAATCTCCTGGAGGAGGCTGTGGAGCTGCTTGAATCTCCTGGAGGAGGCTGTGGAGCTGCTTGAATCTCCTGGAGGAGGCTGTGGAGCTGCTTGAATCTCCTGGAGGAGGCTGTGGAGCTGCTTGAATCTCCTGGAGGAGGCTGTGGAGCTGCTTGAATCTCCTGGAGGAGGCTGTGGAGCTGCTTGAATCTCCTGGAGGAGGCTGTGGAGCTGCTTGAATCTCCTGGAGGAGGCTGTGGAGCTGCTTGAATCTCCTGGAGGAGGCTGTGGAGCTGCTTGAATCTCCTGGAGGAGGCTGTGGAGCTGCTTGAATCTCCTGGAGGAGGCTGTGGAGCTGCTTGAATCTCCTGGAGGAGGCTGTGGAGCTGCTTGAATCTCCTGGAGGAGGCTGTGGAGCTGCTTGAATCTCCTGGAGGAGGCTGTGGAGCTGCTTGAATCTCCTGGAGGAGGCTGTGGAGCTGCTTGAATCTCCTGGAGGAGGCTGTGGAGCTGCTTGAATCTCCTGGAGGAGGCTGTGGAGCTGCTTGAATCTCCTGGAGGAGGCTGTGGAGCTGCTTGAATCTCCTGGAGGAGGCTGTGGAGCTGCTTGAATCTCCTGGAGGAGGCTGTGGAGCTGCTTGAATCTCCTGGAGGAGGCTGTGGAGCTGCTTGAATCTCCTGGAGGAGGCTGTGGAGCTGCTTGAATCTCCTGGAGGAGGCTGTGGAGCTGCTTGAATCTCCTGGAGGAGGCTGTGGAGCTGCTTGAATCTCCTGGAGGAGGCTGTGGAGCTGCTTGAATCTCCTGGAGGAGGCTGTGGAGCTGCTTGAATCTCCTGGAGGAGGCTGTGGAGCTGCTTGAATCTCCTGGAGGAGGCTGTGGAGCTGCTTGAATCTCCTGGAGGAGGCTGTGGAGCTGCTTGAATCTCCTGGAGGAGGCTGTGGAGCTGCTTGAATCTCCTGGAGGAGGCTGTGGAGCTGCTTGAATCTCCTGGAGGAGGCTGTGGAGCTGCTTGAATCTCCTGGAGGAGGCTGTGGAGCTGCTTGAATCTCCTGGAGGAGGCTGTGGAGCTGCTTGAATCTCCTGGAGGAGGCTGTGGAGCTGCTTGAATCTCCTGGAGGAGGCTGTGGAGCTGCTTGAATCTCCTGGAGGAGGCTGTGGAGCTGCTTGAATCTCCTGGAGGAGGCTGTGGAGCTGCTTGAATCTCCTGGAGGAGGCTGTGGAGCTGCTTGAATCTCCTGGAGGAGGCTGTGGAGCTGCTTGAATCTCCTGGAGGAGGCTGTGGAGCTGCTTGAATCTCCTGGAGGAGGCTGTGGAGCTGCTTGAATCTCCTGGAGGAGGCTGTGGAGCTGCTTGAATCTCCTGGAGGAGGCTGTGGAGCTGCTTGAATCTCCTGGAGGAGGCTGTGGAGCTGCTTGAATCTCCTGGAGGAGGCTGTGGAGCTGCTTGAATCTCCTGGAGGAGGCTGTGGAGCTGCTTGAATCTCCTGGAGGAGGCTGTGGAGCTGCTTGAATCTCCTGGAGGAGGCTGTGGAGCTGCTTGAATCTCCTGGAGGAGGCTGTGGAGCTGCTTGAATCTCCTGGAGGAGGCTGTGGAGCTGCTTGAATCTCCTGGAGGAGGCTGTGGAGCTGCTTGAATCTCCTGGAGGAGGCTGTGGAGCTGCTTGAATCTCCTGGAGGAGGCTGTGGAGCTGCTTGAATCTCCTGGAGGAGGCTGTGGAGCTGCTTGAATCTCCTGGAGGAGGCTGTGGAGCTGCTTGAATCTCCTGGAGGAGGCTGTGGAGCTGCTTGAATCTCCTGGAGGAGGCTGTGGAGCTGCTTGAATCTCCTGGAGGAGGCTGTGGAGCTGCTTGAATCTCCTGGAGGAGGCTGTGGAGCTGCTTGAATCTCCTGGAGGAGGCTGTGGAGCTGCTTGAATCTCCTGGAGGAGGCTGTGGAGCTGCTTGAATCTCCTGGAGGAGGCTGTGGAGCTGCTTGAATCTCCTGGAGGAGGCTGTGGAGCTGCTTGAATCTCCTGGAGGAGGCTGTGGAGCTGCTTGAATCTCCTGGAGGAGGCTGTGGAGCTGCTTGAATCTCCTGGAGGAGGCTGTGGAGCTGCTTGAATCTCCTGGAGGAGGCTGTGGAGCTGCTTGAATCTCCTGGAGGAGGCTGTGGAGCTGCTTGAATCTCCTGGAGGAGGCTGTGGAGCTGCTTGAATCTCCTGGAGGAGGCTGTGGAGCTGCTTGAATCTCCTGGAGGAGGCTGTGGAGCTGCTTGAATCTCCTGGAGGAGGCTGTGGAGCTGCTTGAATCTCCTGGAGGAGGCTGTGGAGCTGCTTGAATCTCCTGGAGGAGGCTGTGGAGCTGCTTGAATCTCCTGGAGGAGGCTGTGGAGCTGCTTGAATCTCCTGGAGGAGGCTGTGGAGCTGCTTGAATCTCCTGGAGGAGGCTGTGGAGCTGCTTGAATCTCCTGGAGGAGGCTGTGGAGCTGCTTGAATCTCCTGGAGGAGGCTGTGGAGCTGCTTGAATCTCCTGGAGGAGGCTGTGGAGCTGCTTGAATCTCCTGGAGGAGGCTGTGGAGCTGCTTGAATCTCCTGGAGGAGGCTGTGGAGCTGCTTGAATCTCCTGGAGGAGGCTGTGGAGCTGCTTGAATCTCCTGGAGGAGGCTGTGGAGCTGCTTGAATCTCCTGGAGGAGGCTGTGGAGCTGCTTGAATCTCCTGGAGGAGGCTGTGGAGCTGCTTGAATCTCCTGGAGGAGGCTGTGGAGCTGCTTGAATCTCCTGGAGGAGGCTGTGGAGCTGCTTGAATCTCCTGGAGGAGGCTGTGGAGCTGCTTGAATCTCCTGGAGGAGGCTGTGGAGCTGCTTGAATCTCCTGGAGGAGGCTGTGGAGCTGCTTGAATCTCCTGGAGGAGGCTGTGGAGCTGCTTGAATCTCCTGGAGGAGGCTGTGGAGCTGCTTGAATCTCCTGGAGGAGGCTGTGGAGCTGCTTGAATCTCCTGGAGGAGGCTGTGGAGCTGCTTGAATCTCCTGGAGGAGGCTGTGGAGCTGCTTGAATCTCCTGGAGGAGGCTGTGGAGCTGCTTGAATCTCCTGGAGGAGGCTGTGGAGCTGCTTGAATCTCCTGGAGGAGGCTGTGGAGCTGCTTGAATCTCCTGGAGGAGGCTGTGGAGCTGCTTGAATCTCCTGGAGGAGGCTGTGGAGCTGCTTGAATCTCCTGGAGGAGGCTGTGGAGCTGCTTGAATCTCCTGGAGGAGGCTGTGGAGCTGCTTGAATCTCCTGGAGGAGGCTGTGGAGCTGCTTGAATCTCCTGGAGGAGGCTGTGGAGCTGCTTGAATCTCCTGGAGGAGGCTGTGGAGCTGCTTGAATCTCCTGGAGGAGGCTGTGGAGCTGCTTGAATCTCCTGGAGGAGGCTGTGGAGCTGCTTGAATCTCCTGGAGGAGGCTGTGGAGCTGCTTGAATCTCCTGGAGGAGGCTGTGGAGCTGCTTGAATCTCCTGGAGGAGGCTGTGGAGCTGCTTGAATCTCCTGGAGGCTGCTTTTCTGTACCTCCCGGTCCACCTGATTGTGTTTATAACAGGATTAGAATTAGGGAGAGAGTAGAATGTAAGGAACCCCCTTGTTAGTTACATCATGGACCTTAACATAGTTGTATGAGCTGCCTGTAGAGTTCATGCGCCTGGGGGGGGGGGGGTGATCAGGGTGTTCTATTTAGATTCTTGTTTCATATTTATTTTCATAAATGTGCTTCATTTTCATTTGAATTTAAAGATGGCAGATTCAAACAGAGTGAAATTATGAAAAGACATGTAATGCTATTCCTAGAACTTTAAGCTGCTAACATTGGTTCATGCGATTAAATCCAATGTAGTAAACTGACAGATCCAAGCAGGAATTACACTGTGGCACAGTCCACTACCGTCATGTTACAGTTACTGTACTCCAACGTGCACTAGGACAGTTTGGGACAGGCTCTTCGACTCACACTGCAATGCATTTGCTACCTGTCTCGGGTACCTTTCACAACAGGACTACACTTACCAGAATGCATTGGGGCGGGGGGGGGGTGCCACGGACTGTGACACTGTTTACCGATGGTCAGATATGGGGGGGGTGTGTGTGTAATCATGTCAGCCACAGTAACGTTGCAATTCCCCGCCAGCCTGCCAGCGGTCGCTGCGCTTGGGGGTCCTCCTTGTGGGGGGGGGTGTGTGTGTGTAATCATGTCAGCCACAGTAACGTTGCAATTCCCCGCCAGCCTGCCAGCGGTCGCTGCGCTTGGGGGTCCTCCTTGTGGGGGGGGTGTGGTGTGTGTAATCATGTCAGCCACAGTAACGCTGCAATTCCCCGCCAGCCTGCCAGCGGTCGCTGCGCTTGGGGGTCCTCCTTGTGGGGGGGGTGTGTGTGTAATCATGTCAGCCACAGTAACGCTGCAATTCCCCGCCAGCCCTGCAGCGGTCGCTGCGCTTGGGGGGGTCCTCCTTGTGGGGGGGGTGTGGTGTGTGTAATCATGTCAGCCACAGTAACGCTGCAATTCCCCGCCAGCCTGCCAGCGGTCGCTGCGCTTGGGGGTCCTCCTTGTGGGGGGGGTGTGGTGTGTGTAATCATGTCAGCCACAGTAACGTTGCAATTCCCCGCCAGCCTGCCAGCGGTCGCTGCGCTTGGGGGGTCCTCCTTGTGGGGGGGGTGTGTGTGTGTAATCATGTCAGCCACAGTAACGTTGCAATTCCCCGCCAGCCTGCCAGCGGTCGCTGCGCTTGGGGGGTCCTCCTTGTGGGGGGGGTGTGTGTGTGTAATCATGTCAGCCACAGTAACGCTGCAATTCCCCGCCAGCCTGCCAGCGGTCGCTGCGCTTGGGGGGTCCTCCTTGTGGGGGGGGTGTGTGTGTGTGTAATCATGTCAGCCACAGTAACGCTGCAATTCCCCGCCAGCCTGCCAGCGGTCGCTGCTCTTGGGGGTCCTCCTTGTGGGGGGGGTGTGGTGTGTGTAATCATGTCAGCCACAGTAACGCTGCAATTCCCCGCCAGCCTGCCAGCGGTCGCTGCGCTTGGGGGTCCTCCTTGTGGGGGGGGTGTGGTGTGTGTAATCATGTCAGCCACAGTAACGTTGCAATTCCCCGCCAGCCTGCCAGCGGTCGCTGCGCTTGGGGGGTCCTCCTTGTGGGGGGGGGTGTGGTGTGTGTAATCATGTCAGCCACAGTAACGCTGCAATTCCCCGCCAGCCCTGCAGAGGTCGCTGCGCTTGGCGGTCCTCCCGGGCGGCGGCGGCGGGGAGGCCCTCTCTCCCGGACTCTCCTCTCCTCGGCTTTGTTTCCTGCGGCGGCGGCGCGAGGCAGAGAGCTGGGCCTCCTCGATTCCGGCGAGAAAACCAAATAAAACGAGTTTATAATTAAATACAAAAAGAGAAGAAAAGAAAAGAAAAATACGCTTATAAACGACGCCGTAAAAAAAAAAAAAAAAAAAGGGGGGGGGGACATTTCGGTCGTCTTTTTTGTTTTTTTTTTGTTTTAAGGGGGGGGGGGTGTGTGTTTATCGGAGGAGAAAAACAAACAAAAAAAATAATCAAAATGTCGGAATTCGACGAATTTGAGAGACAGTTGAACGAGAACAAACAAGGTATGTTTCCAGAAAAGAAAGAGAAAAGAGAAAGCAAGCAGGCAAGCAAGCAGGCAGGCAGGCAGGCAAGCAAGCAAGCAAGCAGGCAGCAAGCAAGCAAGCAAGCAGGCAAGCAAGCAAGCAGGCAGGCAAGCAAGCAAGCAAGCAAGCAAGCAAGCAAGCAAGCAAGCAAGCAAGCAAGCAAGCAAGCAAGCAAGCAGGCAGGCAAGCAAGCAAGCAGGCAAGCAAGCAAGCAGGCAAGCAAGCAGCAAGCAGCAGGCAAGCAAGCAAGCAAGCAAGCAGGCAAGCAAGCAGGCAGGCAAGCAAGGCAAGCAGGCAGGCAAGCAAGCAAGCAGCAAGCAAGCAAGCAAGCAAGCAAGCAAGCAAGCAAGCAGCAAGCAAGCAAGCAGGCAGGCAAGCAAGCAGGCAAGCAAGCAAGCAAGCAAGCAGCAAGCAAGCAAGCAAGCAAGCAAGCAAGCAAGCAAGCAAGCAGGCAGGCAAGCAAGCAAGCAAGCAGGCAAGCAGGCAAGCAGGCAGGCAAGCAAGCAAGCAAGCAAGCAGCAAGCAGGCAAGCAAGCAGGCAAGCAAGCAAGCAGGCAGGCAAGCAGGCAGGCAAGCAAGCAGGCAGGCAAAGTTCGTCAGTTCGTCCGTCGTCCAGTTCGTTCGCAGACGTTCGTCGTTCAGTCCGTTCGTCCGTTCGTCGTTCGTTCGTCCGTTCGTTCGTACGTTCGTCGTCCGTCCGGTCGTTCGTCCGTTCCGTCCGTCGTCGCAAGCAGGCAGCAGGCAGGCAGGCAAGCAGGCAAGCAAGCAGGCAAGCAGGCAGGCAGGCAAGCAGGCAGGCAAGCAAGCAAGCAGGCAAGCAGGCAAGCAAGCAGGCAAGCAGGCAGGCAGGCAAGCAAGCAAGCAGGCAAGCAAGCACAAGTTCGTCAGTCCGTCGTCCGTGCGTTCGTCAGTTCGTTCGTTCGTCAAGCCTTCAGTTCGTCCGTCCGTACGTCCGTTCCTTCGTTCGTCCGTCCGTCAGTTCGGTTCGTCCGTCCGTCGGCGTCCGTTCGTCGTTCGTCGTCGTTCGTCCGTCGTCCGTCCGTTCGTTCGTCCGTCCGTTCGTCGTCAGTTCGTCGTTCGTCCGTCCGTCCGTCCGTTCAAGCAAGCGTCCGTTCGTCCGTTCGTCGTCCGTTCGTTCGTCCGTTCGTCGTCAGGCGGAGCAGGCAGGCAAGCAGGCAGGCAGGCAGGCAGGCAGGCAGGCAAGCAAGCAGGCAGGCAGCAGGCAGGCAGGCAGGCAGGCAGGCAAGCAAGCAAGCAAGCAGGCAGCAAGCAGCAAGCAAGCAGGCAGGCAAGCAAGCAAGCAGGCAGGCAAGCAGGCAGGCAAGCAGGCAGGCAAGCAAGCAAGCAAGCAAGCAGGCAGGCAAGGCAAGCAGGCAGGCAAGCAAGCAAGCAAGCAAGCAAGCAAGCAAGCAGGCAGGCAAGCAGGCAGGCAGGCAGGCAGGCAAGCAAGCAGGCAGGCAAGCAAGCAAGCAAGCAGGTTCGTTCGTTCGTCGTCGTTCGTACGTCCGTTCGTCCGTTCGTTCGTCCGTCGTCGTCAGTTCGTTCGTTCGTCCGGCGTCGTTCGTCGTTCGTCAAGCAGTTCGTCGGTCGTTCGTCCGTTCGTTCGCAAGTCCGGTCAAGTCAAGTTCGTCCGTTCGTTCGTACCAAGCAAGCAAGCAGGCAAGCAAGCAAGCAAGCAAGCAGGCAGGCAGGCAGGCAAGCAAGCAAGCAGGCAAGCAAGCAAGCAAGCAAGCAAGCAGGCAAGCAAGCAAGCAAGCAAGCAAGCAGGCAGGCAGGGCAAGCAAGCAGGCAAGCAGGCAAGCAAGCAAGCAAGGAAGCAGGCAGGCAGGCAGGCAAGCAAGCAGGCAGGCAAGCAAGCAGGCAGGCAGGCAAGCAGGCAGGCAAGCAAGCAGGCAAGCAAGCAAGCAAGCAAGCAGGCAGGCAGGCAAGCAAGCAAGGCAAGCAGGCAGGCAGGCAAGCAGGCAGGCAGGCAAGCAAGCAGGCAAGCAAGGCAAGCAGGCAGGCAGGCAAGCAAGCAGGCAAGCAAGCAGGCAAGCAAGCAGGCAGGCAGGCAGGCAGGCAGGCAAGCAAGCAGGCAAGCAAGCAAGCAGGCAGGCAGGCAAGCAGGCAAGCAAGGCAAGCAAGCAGGCAGGCAAGCAGGCAGGCAAGCAGGCAGGCAGGCAGGCAGGCAAGCAGGCAGGCAAGCAAGGCAAGCAGGCAGGCAGCAAGCAAGCAAGCAGGCAGGCAGGCAAGCAAGCAAGCAGGCAGGCAGGCAGGCAGGCAGGCAAGCAAGCAGGCAGGCAGGCAAGCAGGCAGGCAAGCAAGCAGGCAGGCAGGCAGGCAGGCAGGCAGGCAAGCAAGCAAGCAGGCAGGCAAGCAAGCAAAGCAAGCAGGCAGGCAGGCAGGCAGGCAGGCAAGCAAGCAAGCAAGCATGCAGTCAAGTCCGTTCGTTCGTCCGTTCGTCCGTTCGTTCGTCCGTCAAGTTCGTTCGTTCGTCCGTCCGTTCCGTCCGTCGTTCGTTCGTTCGTCCGTTCGTCGTCCGTTTTCGTGCGAAGGCAAGCAAGCAAGCAAGCAAGCAGGCAAGCAAGCAAGCAAGCAAGCAAGCAAGCAAGCAAGCAAGCAGGCAGGCAAGCAGGCAGGCAGGCAGGCAGGCAGAGCAGGCAGGCAGGCAAGGAAGGCAAGCAGGCAGGCAGGCAAGCAAGCAAGCAAGCAGGCAGGCAAGCAAGCAAGCAAGCAGGCAGGCAGCGTTCGTTCGTCCGCAAGTTCGTCGTTCGTTCGTCGTCGTCGTTCGTTCCAGCAGGCAAGCAGGCAAGCAAGGCAAGCAAGCAAGCAAGCAAGCAAGCAAGCAAGCAAGCAAGCAAGCAAGCAGGCAAGCAAGCAAGCAAGCAAGCAGGCAAGCAAGCAAGCAAGCAAGCAAGCAGGCAAGCAAGCAAGCAAGCAAGCAAAGAAAGCAAGCAAGCAGGCAAAGCAGCAAGCAAGCAAGCAAGCAAGCAAGCAAGCAAGCAAGCAGGCAGGCAAGCAAGCAAGCAAGCAGGCAAGCAAGCAAGCAAGCAAGCAAGCAAGCAAGCAGGCAAGCAAGCAGGCAAGCAAGCAAGCAAGCAAGCAAGCAAGCAAGCAAGCAAGCAAGCAAGCAAGCAAGCAAGCAGGCAAGCAAGCAAGCAAGCAAGCAAGCAAGCAGGCAAGCAAGCAAGCAGGCAAGCAAGCAAGCAAGCAAGCAGGCAGGCAGGAAGTTCGTTCGTTCGTTCCGTCCGTTCGTTCGTTCGGGGGAAAACCGTCAGTCCGTCCGTCCGTTCGTTCGTTCGTTCGTTCGTCCGTCGTCGTTCGTTCGTCGTCCGCAAGGCAAGCAAGCAAGCAGGCAGGCAGGCAGGCAAGCAAGCAGGCAAGCAAGCAGGCAGGCAAGCAAGCAAGCAAGCAGGCAGGCAGGCAGGCAGGCAGGCAAGCAGGCAGGCAAGCAGGCAGTCAGGCAAGCAGGCAAGCAAGCTGCAGCGAGCCCCGGTTCGCCGTGGCGAGCTCCCCGGCGCCACGCTGGTTTGCACCGGGCCAGCGAGAAATAACCGCTTCAAAGCCCACTAAAAAAAATAAATAAATGACAAATACACTGTTATAATAGTTATTCGAATAATAATAATAATAATAAGAAGAAACGTTCTTTTTTATTGCGGTTAGAGCAGTTTCTTTTATATGTGCAATGAACAGCATAGCAATTTTAGTGCTGTATTATTATTATTATTATTTTTACTTTCCCCCTCTTGGTATCGCTGCCATAAGTCAGCCATATCAGTCATTTGAGCATAACGCTCCTGTGTGCGCTTTGTAGGGGTGTAGAGGTTCATTTGGGAGATGTTTTGTACAATGTGTGTGTTTTTTTTTTTTTATTATACAAGATCAAAAGCAGGAAAAAAAAAAAACATTTATTTAACTTTACCAAGGGTTAACGTACGAGAAGTTCTAGAAAACGAGCCACAGGGGAGGACGAACACAATCAAAACGTGTGTGGGTAAATTTAAGCAGCACAGAGATTAATTGGCAAAATGAATAGGGCTGACATTTATATCCTGCTCATCAGGTACGCTTTGGGGTCATTGTCTAAATTGGAGAGTAAATTACTCAATTTGTGAGTAAAATGCAACATTACCTTAGTCGTGTGTACTTTAAATAAATATTTAAGCGAACTAATGGGGTATGCATTAACTGTAATGTTACTCTGAACTGCTGTGCAAAAACGAGGTTTAAAATAAAAACAATTTGCCTTGTTGACTGTGGCTGTGAAGCAAACAGATTTTAGTTTTTAGATTATAGAGCAACAGATACGTTACAAAAAACTTGCATGCACGTACTACAAAAAGTAAAACGTAACCATAATCCTTATGCAAAAAACGATATTGATTCCTTATTGCTCGCCCTGCTATAACAATATTAGGCACCCAGACTCTCTTCAAACACACTACAGTGTATTATATAGATTCTTCCCAAACATTCGGTTGACTGGTAGATTGTTAGGTTGAGGGAGGCCCAAGACAGTGCCGCTTATTCACCAATCACAAACATGCATTGCAAGTGAATGGATTCAGCCCAAACTTGCTGGTCATGTGTTTCTAGCAGTTCCCAGATCCATTCTCTAGCTACTGTGTGCAGTATATAAGTAATTGACCAATTAAGTATATTGCAAAATTGCTGTGTATTCTTTAAACATTACATTTAAATATCATAACGTATTGATATTTTTTCAATGTGCAAAACACCTAGCACGAGGCTTGTGTGGAGCACTATATATCTGTTTGTCATTCCTGTCCATAGCTTATTGTAGTTCACCAGATGATTGTGGAAAGCGTGTGTTTCATGAGTATGTACTCAGCTGTCAGAATGTTTTCGTGCTGACCATGCCGTTCTCTCTCTGTGATGGAAGAGCGTGACAAGGAGAACCGTCACCGGCGTCCCAGCCCCCTGCGAAGCCGCAGCGATGAGAAGAAGATGCCGACTCCAACGGCAACGAAGAGCCGGGAGAGGAGGAGCCGAGAGAGACGCAGCGGCAGCAAGGATCATCGCTGGAGGAGGTAATGAGATGGGTGCAGAAGCGCACAACGCAGCCAGACAAACGCACAGCGCAGCTGCACTGCACAACTGCACTCCATACACAAGCACAAAGACTGCCGCCAGAGGAGGTAATCGTGCACTGCCTCGCAACACTTCACAACGCGGCTGCACAACACAGACGCAGGGACTGCAGCAGGAGGTTAATAACACACAAAACAGATCCTGACAACAATACAAACACTGTACACGCTAGCGTTGGAAGATAATGACATTTTCAGCTATCGGTTATCGTCTGTAACTTATCACGATAATTGTGATTATCGTACGAATAAAATAAAAAAATTGTATTAATTTATCAAATTTATACTTGAGCAACATGACGACCACCAGTCTTTTGAAACTAGAAACTAGTGCGTATATGTGCCGAGTTTAAATTTCTGGTGGCTGCCCAGAACAAATGGAGTGTAAAAACAGACCTATTGTAATTTTGTTTTTTAATAAATGATGTCTTATAAAATTTTATATATATATTTTTTTTCTTATTTTTAAACAATTTAATTCCAGAACATTTACTTTCGTAAAAAAAAAAAAAAAAAAGCCACCAAATGTGTTGATATAACAATGAAACTGCTAACGTTACCTGGAAGCATTTGTTTGCTTTACTTTTTATGTCATGAATCATGACATTTTTATGTCATGATTCGGGGATTTTCAAAGTAAAATGTTTCATGGTTTTATATCTATTTCTACTTCCATTTATAGTGTGTAGTGTTTTGCATTTTATTTAATTCCATTGCCGTTTCTTCACTGTGAACAGTGGGCATAGACATGTTTTCATAGAAGTAATAACATGAGGTTTACTTGTGCCTTATTGTAGCTGAACAAGCAAACAAAAACAGAAAATGAACTTTAAACGCTTCAAATAAAACAAACGTTGAAATGGCGTTGTAAAACGAAGGGGGAAAGACTCACGGTTTTGGTTCTCCTTTATTACGTTCCACATAAGTAGCAACAAACAATATATAACCCATACAATCCATATAAAAATGACTACACATTTACAGCAACTTGGGCACTGTTTAAATGAGGCAATTCAGAATGACGTGCTTGCCTTTTTCTGTCATGAGATTCTCATTCACGCAAAAGTAGCAACGCTTTTTTGACCCGATAGCTCTCCATAGAGAGTGCACTATGCTTGCGCGCACATAATCTGGTTTGTTTATTTTTTGATCTCCTAAAACTTTTAAATAGAGGCTTGAGCTGCTGTGTTGATCTTGTGTTTTATATTTTATATAGATATGTAAAAACATGTATAACGCGGCTTTTTCATTTGAAACTGTAGCGCAACTTCTTGTGAGGTGGTAAATAAGGTCAAGGTATTTTTGTAGTTTCTAGCGAATCCGAGCATCTGAATTTTGTATCTGAATACATGTCAAAAAATACTTGCTCGGATATTTGTCCCTGCACTAATTGAACTGTTTTAATTGTAAGAACATAAGAACATAAGAACATAAGAAAGTTTACAAACGAGAGGAGGCCATTCGGCCCATCTTGCTCGTTTGGTTGTCAGTAGCTTATTGATCCCAGAATCTCATCAAGCAGCTTCTTGAAGGATCCCAGGGTGTCAGCTTCAACAACATAGTGTGTGTACACATTACGCCCTGCTGAACATGACACGGTACTTCAGTGTGGACACTTTGAGCTGCATTAATGAAAACGGTTCTCCAGATCGGTTATGTAGTGTGGATAGGGCCTAAAAGTAAATATATTTGGCTTACGCAGCAACATTAAGGATGAGGCTTATTGCTGCCATCTACAGGCCTGGAGTGTACCTTAATCAGTGCTGTTATATTACAGAACAGTTTTTTTTTTTTTAAAACAAGCAAGTATTTTACGGTCATTTTGCTGCAGTGTAATAGACAATGTTTT
The DNA here is from genome assembly GCF_017654505.1 of Polyodon spathula. NCBI lineage: Eukaryota > Metazoa > Chordata > Actinopteri > Acipenseriformes > Polyodontidae > Polyodon > Polyodon spathula. Next base: position 1,500,141 of record NC_054587.1, read on the forward strand.
TCCATCCAATGGATTTATTTTGCGTTACGCGACCTCTGATTAGTTGAAGTAAATTTATGCTGAACTCACACAGAAATAGCGACATAATATAATCCAGACGCAGTTTGTTTTGGTAGTTCTCCCTCACTCTCCAGCGACGGAAATAAGTCTCCTGTACCCATTCCAGGTTTTACTGCAAGCTTGCTTAGCCACACAGTGTACAGGTAACAAGCTCAGGTGTCTTTCTAAACTTAGTAAAACCAGGAACGGATCAAACAGCTCTAGAGTGGGAGTCTTAGCGCCATCCTTGAAATCCATCTGGTTGGCTTTACAGGACCAAACTGCGACTAAAGTGGTCGCAACTTTCACTGGAGCCTGGAACCCCCAAAAATGCTGCCTCTCCCTTTAAAAAGATGTGTCAATATCACAGTCACAGTATATACTGTGATGTTGGTCCGTAAAAAGAGGCAGGGGGGGGGGCGCTGGCATATTGCATGTTAAACTGAAGTGCAAAAGGAGTGATGGTGACCAAACCTGTGTCAGTACTGTTGTGTAGAAATGTACCTTGAAATGAATAGCTGCATTCAAGAAAAACAAATAAAAAAAATGCGCTATGGGTTGTATGTTGCACATGTGCCATTAACAAAATGCCCCGAAAACTTAAAATAAAGAAAATAGTTATAATGAAGGGCTGAAACGCAGCAAAGGCACAAAAAACTAAAATGCTACCAAACAGAAAAAAATTCTTACAATACTGTATTTTGCCAGTCAGATCATGTGGTGTAAAGTTTTGAGGCAAGATGAACAGTTTTTCTTTTGCTGCATCTTTAACTGCCCCAGATATAATAGACTCAATTGTTGTTTACCATCAGGTGTTTGACGTTTTGGTTGGACAGTAGTAGCTTGCTGTGCTAGATGATGAGCTGATATCTCTTCAGCCAACGAAGCGGGCACGGCAATTCAAGACGCTACCCTAATTAAAAACAGTCACTGTGTCGTGAGTTTCGTTCTAAAGCAGGGTCAGCTGAACAGTGAAAGCAGAAAGTAAATATATACTTAGGAGCGTAACTAGGAAGTGTGCACCTTCCCGGACAGCAGTATCCATAGCAATGTGCTGCTGAAGTAACTGCTGAGAAAAAAATTAATTTAATACAGCTGACCCGATTGCAGTAGAAAACCTCCCATTCGCTGCTAATGAAAAAGAATGGTTTGGAAATATTTCAAATATATGACAATGTGCTTGCAAAATATCTAAAGTATAAACATGTTGTTTTCATTGCAGTCAACAGCTGCATAAGTTAACCACTGAACAGAATGAGGAAATAAACAAGTGAGTACAAACTGAGTTACTGTTTTAGTATCGCTGTAGTGGAATACGTTTTTGTTGTATTAAGCAGTTGAATATGATAGCACCCAGCTTGCTCCTGACACCCAACGATTGGATTTGGCAACCAGTTATTATGCCCTTAGCGCCATTGGCTCTGGAGGTCTGGAGCCCTGCTTTACAAAAAATAACCTTTTTGCTCTTTTCCTTTCCCTCCCTCTTTCTCTCAGCAGCCGCTCTCCTCCACGTGAGAAAAAGAAAAAAGTGAGAAAGTACTGGGATGTGCCTCCGCCAGGTTTCGAACACATCACCCCCTTGCAGTACAAGGCAATGCAGGGTAAAGACTGTCTCTAATATGTCTGTCTGTCTGTCTGTCTCCTTTGAACACATAGCCCCAGTGCAATGCAAGGGAAAATACACCAACAGTCTCACCATCACTCAAATGCAGTGTAGCATAAATACCCTGTCTCTAATATACTGTGCACTGTGGTGAGTGTTTTTGATAGTTCTGGGTGACGTGCAAACTCTCTCCCTTTCTCTCTCTCTAGCTGCTGGTCAAATCCCTGCCACAGCCCTGCTCCCCACGATGACCCCCGATGGGCTGGCAGTCACCCCGACTCCTGTGCCTGTGGTGGGGAGCCAGATGACCAGACAGGCGCGCCGCCTCTACGTGGGGAACATCCCCTTCGGCATCACTGAGGTGAGAGAAAGAGACCGAGCGTAAGTCAATCATTATAATGATCGTTAATAATAGGTTTCAAAACCACACTATGAACATTCCCTTCAGCATCACTGAGGTGAGAACAAGAATCAAAGTAACTAAGAATTATTATCGATTATACTAATCAACTGAGGTGAGAGCAGTATTGTAGATGTTCTAAAAGAAACCTTAAATTCATGGTCAGTGTCTTCAGTGTGAATTTAATGGCAAACGTTTCCACTGGAAGACGCAGAGATTTGTAGTTTGTCATTGAAAGTAATTATTTTTTTTGTACAGAGTGCTTCACGAGCATGACAATACATTTATTCTAATGCACATTATATATAATGTTCAGAATATGGTAACAGCGTGTTAAGTATAATATGGTCTGAGTGTGTTCTGTGTTTAATGATGTTTGTGCTCCCTGTAGGAAGCGATGATGGATTTCTTCAATGCTCAGATGAGACTGGGAGGCTTGACTCAGGCACCAGGGAACCCAGTCCTGGCTGTGCAGATCAACCAGGACAAGAACTTTGCTTTCCTAGAGGTAAAAAAAAAAAAATAAATAGAATATAATCTAGACCCCATATCAAGCAAGGCAAGAATTTTGCTTTCCCGGAGGTTAAAACCAAAGAAGCTGTTTCTTAAGTTGTTTCACTGTGAATGGAAAACTAGCCCCATCGGCGCCAATGACCCTCATCTGATTGTCAGCACCTGATTTCTGTAGAGCACTCCATCCCAATTGCTTCGTGCAACTCTGTTTTTATTTTGGTGTTTCTGTAGCTGATGTTTTTTTCCTCCCCTTGTGTTCTATTTTGTATTAACCCCTTCAGTTCCGCTCGGTTGACGAGACGACTCAGGCCATGGCGTTCGATGGCATCATCTTCCAGGGACAGAGCCTCAAAATCAGGCGCCCCCACGACTACCAGCCCCTCCCGGGTATGAGCGAGAACCCCTCGGTGTATGTGCCAGGTGAGAAAGGGGAGTAGGAGAGTGTCTCTCTCGGTCTGTCTGGGAATGAGAGAACCCCTCTGTGTACATGCCAGGACGGGGTGAGAGTGTTTGTCTGGGGCATGAGGGAGAACCACTTTGTATACATGCCAGGGGAGGGAGGGAGATCTGCATGTCCCTGGCGTGAAATGAGAGCCTGTCTGAAAGTGTGTGATCAGGAGGGGGAGTGTGTGCGACTATCTGAGCCTGAACTCCTGTATATAAATGTGTGTGTTTTATTTTTTAGTATGAAAATGCAGTATGAATGAACTAACCCCTCTAATCTCCCCCTCCAGGCGTTGTGTCCACTGTAGTCCCCGACTCTGCTCACAAGCTGTTCATCGGAGGCCTGCCGAACTATCTCAACGATGACCAGGTTAGTGTGACAGAGCCGTCTCTCACCCAAGAGACACGCCTGACACCCGCTCCGTGTCTGTGTCCGTACCTGCCAAGCATCACTGTACACGACTCACGGGAAGGGGTGTCGCTTTACACTTATCAAACAGTACAATACTTATTACGATATGCAGGTCGCGATTCATGCGATGGTCCTGGTGGGTTACTTGTAGTGGTAGTATTATTATTTATTTCTTAGCAGATGCCCTTATCCAGAGTGAAAGTTGATACGTGTTGTAAAGTACAATAGCATCAGTAGAAAAGAAAATTCAAGTAGGAGCAGAAAATAGAGCATACAGTAAATTACAAGAAAGAGCAGATTTGACTAAGAGCAGTGAACTTGTTAAATATTTGCTTATATGACTAAAGTCCAGTATGAGCTTATAGTAAGTACAATGAATAGATTAGAATGATTTCAAATAACAGCAATGACAAAAAATGAGATAACTAGTGTCTTTTTTTCATTTAAGAAATCACTAAACTATAAGACGCTTTCTTTCCATGGAAGATGCAGAGAGACTGATGCATGCTTTCATAACATCCAGACTGGATTGTTGCAGTGCTCTGTTATCTGGTATTCCCAGATACATGCTATCCTGACTGCAGCTTGTGCAAAACGCTGCTGCCTGGGTTTTAACAAGAAGTGGAAGACTTGATCACATTTATGCTGGTATTGGCAGCCCTACATTGGCTTCCTGTAAGGTTTAGGGTCAATTTTTAAGGTCATGCTTATTACTTACAAAGCATTAAACGGTTTGGGTCCTTCGTATCTAAATATTTTAATACCATACTTACGTAGAGGACCACTGCGATCCCAGGATGCAGGATTGCTTACTGTCCCAAAGGTATCAAAAGAGAACACAGACGGCAGAGCATTTGGCTTTAGGGCTCCTTAATTATGGAATCAGCTGCCTGTTTTTATTTATTTATTGCATTTCTATAGCGCTTTTTATACAAAAGTATCGCAAAGCACTGTATACAGACTATACAATATATTTATATAACAGTATACACAATTCAAAAGCAACAATTTTAAAGTTACTTTAAAACCCACTAAGATAAGAGAGCCATTTTATAAATGTGCATTTTTAATCTTGACTTGAAAGCTGTAACGGTCCCAGCTTCCCTGGCAAATGAAGGCAGAACATTCCATAATTTAGCTCTACAAGAAAAAGCCCTCCCTCCTCCCGTGTTGCTTTTGTTGACCCCGGGAATAACCAGCAGCCCCACATCCTGTGATCTCAGAGTGTGGTTTGGAAGATACGGGGTCAGTAACTCCTGCAAATAACTCAGTGCTAATCCATTCAGCAGAATCTTACACAGGGAGCCAGGCCAAAACGGGTAACATGTTCACTTTTCCTGGTTTTAGTTAGAAGACAAGCTGCAAGAGGGATACCACACGTTTTGGGACAGCAGAAAAAAGTGCTTTACAATTGTTCTGTCCCCTCGTGAGCGTCGTCCTTGCTCAAGATTGACAGGCAGCTAAACTCCCTCTTCCTCCTTCACCGCACAAGGCGTTTTGGGTTTTAGCACGTTTGTTTGCCTTGTGGCAATGAAATAGGTGGATGTGCAACTACAAAAGAGAAGCATCCACAAATAAGAAAGATAAATAAGACATCTGCTAGACTAACACATACATTTCGACATTGAAGCTAGCACAGATGCAAACGAACGTCATGTGGATAAGTAACGTTAACATAACGTGCTAGATACATGGTGGTGTATAAAAGAGGCTGCGTTAACCTATCTTAACAACGTTACACAGAATTGCGTTACATATACGCGATTTGACATAAGTTAATAACACCGTGTAACAATTTTATTTTTTGTTCCTGGGTAGTAAGTGTTATTTCCTAATTGCTTATGCCTCAAAAGTATAGAAAATGGCTATTATTCCCCACAGGCTTTGCTTTTGTGGCCAGGACAGTGATATCAAAATATCATTATTTCCAATGAGAAAACGGTCAAATGTGTGTCTTTTCGTTCACAAAGTCAGAAAAAAACAACATATGAATCCAAATTAACATGTATTTATACTAAAGTAGTACAAAAATGACTACAAAAGATTTAGAAGTGAGTAGTTTTTCGAGATTTACGATTATACTGTAAATCACTTGAACGAATCAGCCCCCAAATGTAGTCTCCCATCATGTTCTCGTTATACTGTCCTTGGTAGCGGCGTTCAAAGTCCGGTATATCCTGGTGGAAGCGCTCGCCTTGCTCCTCCAAGTACGCTCCCATGTTCTCCTTGAATTTATCAAGATGAGCATCAAGGATATGGACTTTGAGGGACATCCTACAGCCCATTGTGCCGTAGTTCTTCACCAGAGTCTCAACCAGCTCCACATAGTTGTCGGCCTTGTGATTGCCCAGGAAGCCCCGAACCACTGCGACAAAGCTGTTCCAGGCTGCTTTCTCCTTACTAGTGAGCTTCTTGGGGAATTCATTGCACTCCAGGATCTAGATGATCCATTCTAGATGAAACAAAGGCGTAAGGGAAGCATCAGCTGTTGCAGTTTTAAAATACGACTGAAGACGCTTCTATAGTCTACCATTCACATCTTAATATTAAGTAATGTTTTTACCTTGTATTGCATTCTAATTGTTTTTTGTATTAAATGTTTTCTTGTTTGCTACAATTCAATGTGAAGGGCACTATATCAAATAAAGATTGATTTGATTACAAGTGTAAAGTCAAATACACGATACAGGAAGTAGTTTATAATTAAGAGCATTAGTAGAATGCGGCAAGGAATGGAGCAGTTCACTGACTAAGCAAGTACTGGTACAATCCGTTGCTGTATAGTTGTGAGGTTTACAGATGCTGCAAATCTATATGAAATGTTAATACAAATCATTTTCATTGTGAACCATATTTTATTTCAAATTCAAATGGTCTATTGGCAAGACAGGTCACACAAGCGTTGTTAATCCTGTAAATATAGTTATATTGAACACTATGAGCACATAGATATATACAACAAAATAACCAACTGTACTAATATTAAAAGGCCTTATGTAATCTAAATGCAGCACATTGCATTCATTTTTAGATTTGTAAAAACATTTATCCTTCAGGTGAAGGAGCTATTGACCTCCTTCGGGCCTCTGAAAGCATTTAACCTGGTGAAGGACAGCGCGACAGGGCTGTCGAAGGGGTACGCCTTCTGTGAGTACGTGGATGTCAACGTCATGGACCAGGTAACCATCCACCCACAGACACTCTAAACTAGAGAGAGTCTCTCTCTGTCTGTCTGGGCATGAGAGAACCCCTCTGTGTACGTGCCGGGTGAGAGAGGGGAACGGTATAGGAGTGTGTCTCTCTCTCTCTCTCTCTCTCTCTCTCTCTCTCTCTCTCTCTCTGTCTGGGTAACATTTAACCGTATGCATGTCAAAAGTGCCTCCTGCGAGGTACATGATGTTTTAGTCACAGCGCGTCACCGGCCCAACTTGAACTGTTCACACACAATTCAGTCACATTCCACACAAGTTGGACCGCTGCGCATTCTTACACCTTTAATAGTCACACGGTTTTCCTGTGAATCGCACTTGTTTGCAGTTTTGATACAACAGTCAGAACTCACTATCAACAAAATACAGTAAGCAGACCTGTAGTCCGTTACAACTGGAGCTCTGTGAAATTTGTAATTGCAATTACAACGTCAGAATTGTAATTCTAACCCAGGGCTGCCATTATCTACCACTCTCCGATACAGACCTTGAACAAATTACTGTTTTTTTTGTTTGTTTGTTTTTTTTTTTTTTTACTCCCGTTCTGCTGAAACAGCGTCTTGCATTTAAAAAAAAAAAGAAATAAATAAATTGAATGAATTCCGTGCCGTCTCAACTCTGCCTCCAGGTGGATCTTTTTGTAAAATTCAACACAAAGAAATATTTACTTCCGCATGTTTCAATTAAATCAATTTACTCAGATTAAGTTAGTGTGTAGTTCAAAGTTTTATTCGTGGAATATATGAACTTGGGGTTTGGAGGCTCTCGACTTCATCTTGTGCCACACAACGCTCCGAGACGTCTGTATGTTTAGCGTATTGTGACACCCGGTCTGGCCTTTGCATAATTATACCATATAATTTATCAATTACACACCTGTTGGTCATACTTATTTTTTCCGAATTTCATGAGCCGATAAACATACAGTCCACTGCATATCAGCAGTAAACATGTTAATGTGTCTAGTTTGTTACTTTTTAGTGTTTTTTCAGTATAATTACTGCAACAAAACTGTAATTGTATTTGAACAAAATATCCTTTTAATAGTTGTAATTATAGTTGACCCCAGGTCTGACGGTCTGTGTCTGTAACTTCACATTCGGGTTTATTGATTGACTCCGCCCCCTTTTTAAAAACAAACTCGTCTTCTCAACACTGCGCAGTGGACCATTTAACTTAGGACTAGAGGGTTAGTATCTTTACACACAGTCCCTCTCTGTAAGTGAGGGCTGGAACGGTTTAACTTGTCAAATATTCCTTCAGCAATTGTTACTGAAAACTCGTTAGCACATTTTAGGTGTGTGCTTTCTGTTTCTGTTGCATCTTGTTCAGTTGTCGAATTGGTAACGGAGGAGATATAGACACTAAATATCATAATCTATACTAATCAATATTCAAACCTGGCTATTGCCTGAGGATTGGAGGAGAAATGGAGGCACAGGCACTATAATATTAATTGTTTGGCTACGTTGTTGAAATGATAGAGCCAGGAGTTTGAGCAGGGCTAGAAACTCGCACTAGACTTCATTGAGGTGAGTTCTGAAACCCAGGACTGGGTGCAGCAGTCTAGCGAGTCTCTAACCTTGTTCAAAACTCCTGGCTTCTGATCATTTCAACAGTATACCTAAACAATTGATACTGTAGTGCCCATGCCTCTGCCTCTCCTGCAGGCTCACTACTCCCTCTCTGTGGCAGTAGCCGGGTTGAATGTCAGTTGATCAGTGTAGATTATGATGTTTGTATTGTGTTTATGGTGTCTGTCTCTTCTCCAGGCTCATTGCTCTCTCTCGCAGGCCATAGCCGGGTTGAACGGGATGCAGCTGGGAGACAAGAAGCTGCTGGTGCAGAGAGCCAGTGTAGGGGCCAAGAATGCAACCCTGGTAAGAACATGCCTTTATTATACATCTCATCTATATCTATCTATCTACTGTACTGTTTGAGGTATATATGGGGTGCCAAGAACGCAACCCTGGTAAGGACACACCTTAAATATCTGTCTGTATTTCTCATATCTTTCGTACTGTGATTATGAGAGAGAGAGAGGTGGATGGTCCCAGAATGCGACCCTGGTAAGAACAGCTTAAATATCAGTTTGTACTGTTAGAAATGAATCCATGTCGAAGCATGGTCTAGAATATTGAATGATTGTTCATGGCAGTGGTGTAGTCAGGAGTAAGTGCATTAGGGAGCAACGCACTCAAAGTGAAGGACATGAATGGGAAGTTTTATTAGAATTTTTTTTTACTTTGACAGTTCATTAGATAGGACTATTACAGTAGTTGTATCTGTTAGTTCCAGTATCACAGAATGCATATAGTAGGCTGTACAGCCTGTGATGTAAACACGCCTTCATATCGCAAAATACACTTTCTAGCAGTTATTCTGCTACAGGCAGCAACAACAGAACAACTGAAACCCGTCAGTTTCGACAGTACTTTTTTCAACTCTGGATCTCTGCAATCCTTTGAATCAAGCTGCATCGTGTCGGTACGATACAGGGTGTCCCACTTGAAAGCAGCGTTTCAGTTAGATGTTGGCATTCAGTCCATGTCTACATTCAGTGACATTCCTGTATAAACAGAGTTTGTAATAATTCCTGTACGTCAGGACGTCACTACTTTTTGAAAGATTCCTGCTGCAAGTTATACTAATGGCTTGTTCATAAATACGTATGCTCGCTCCCTGCCTTTTCACTGCATTTTTAAATGCTGTACAATTTTGAAGAAATTAACAAAGAAGTAATAACAGAATAAGGGATATCAACCAAGATTTAAAAAAAAAAATCACGCAAAATAATTTGCACTGTAATAAAACCGTGACATTAAAAGCCAGTGTGAAGCCATGTGTGGTCAAGTTTTTGCACACTTACTCCAGTTGTGTAGTTCATCAGTTTCAATACGTTTAATGAGGAAAAAACAATATTGTACCCATCCATAGTCCTGGGCTACATTATAAATTATGGGGGGGAAAACAATAAAAAGGGGAAAAAATGTTTTTTATTGAGAGGAAAAAAAATACAAAACTGAAAGATCATAACTGGGTAAGCCACTCAAGGACCGCTGTATATTAATCTCTGTCTGTCCTCTCTATAACCCCTGTGTATTGATCTCTGTCTGTTCTCTCTATAACCCCTGTGTATTGATCTCTGTCTGTCCTCTCTGTAACCCCTGTGTATTGATCTCTGTCTGTCCTCTCTGTAACCCCTGTGTATTGATCTCTGTCTGTCCTCTCTGTAACCCCTGTGTATTGATCTCTGTCTGTCCTCTCTGTAACCCCTGTGTATTGATCTCTGTCTGTCCTCTCTGTAACCCCTGTGTATTGATCTCTGTCTGTCCTCTCTGTAACCCCTGTGTATTGATCTCTGTCTGTCCTCTCTGTAACCCCTGTGTATTGATCTCTGTCTGTCCTCTCTGTAACCCCTGTGTATTGATCTCTGTCTGTCCTCTCTGCTCTCTCACCTCTCAGACCAGTATAAATCAGACCCCAGTCACTCTGCAGGTCCCGGGGCTCATGAACACGCAGGTGGTTCAGATGGGGGGGCTCCCCACAGATGTGCTGTGCCTCATGAACATGGTGGCCCCGGAGGAGCTGCTGGATGATGACGAGTACGAGGAGATCGTGGAGGACGTGCGGGACGAGTGCAGCAAGTACGGGGCGGTCAAATCCATCGAGATCCCGCGCCCCGTCGACGGGCTGGAGGTGCCGGGATGCGGCAAGGTGAGACTCGGAGTCACGCAGGCAGGGCTGATTTAATACAGCACCTGAAATACCTCATGGACGCAGCATTAATACAGCGTCTGAAATACCTTTTATAATATTCAGCATTACTGCAGCATTGAAATGCCTTTATTATAAACAGCAGGACTGGTATTAACCCTTTGCGGTCCATTCATTCAGTGCTTGTCGGGCGCGTTGGGTCCAGTTTATTTACACACAAGCTGTTTATTTTACACACACTTTTAAAAAACATTTTTTCAGAATGAAACGGGTTTTAAAGGCCCTGCATGGCAAAAGGACATCAGTACTGCTTCTCCAGCCAAGCCCCACCCCTTGTTCACTGTATTTTTCACATACCTCTTTATAGACGTGCATACTGATAAATCCTCTCCTGTTTTATCACCAAACTCCTCAATAATGCGATTCAAGTCACTATTTTATGTTCTGGATGCGGAAGCAGCATCTCCTTTGTGTCTGTGTTATCTCTGTTGCAGGTGCATCTATATTGCTCAGATACGCCCCCTTTTTTTTTTTTTTCGGACCTGGTTCAACTTAGGACCGCAAAGGGTTAATACCGCATCTGAAAGCATTAATACAGCGTGTGAAATACCTTTATAATAAACAGCAGGGCTGATTAATACACCTGTCTGAAATGTAAGCATAAGGCTCGACAGGGTGGGCAGTATTAGGGAATACCGGACCGCCCAGGGGTGTAATGAGCCCCTGAAAGGTCCGGTATTTCCCAGTGCCTCCCACCCTGGAAGATCTTGTTGCGCTTAAATGAGCAACTGTTTTGTGGTTTCAAACTTGAACAGCGAAGTTTTGTGTCTTTTTTAATCCAGATGAGTAGATGGTCAAGGAAATCTGCCCAGGTGAAAAGGCACTGGTCTTCTATTGATAGTTAATATACCTGCCTGCCAAGGGTACTAGTCAATGAGATGTCATTTTCTAAAGCTTTATTACACATCGGGTACTGTTCTCTATGGAATACACTGTAGGGCCTGATGGTGTGTAATACACAATAGACCCTGATATTGATGCGATACAGCCCTCTGAAATGTCTTTAATATACAGTAGACCCTGATTTTGATGGAAATAGTCAAATTTTACTTGCTCTAATGCTGTTTTTCTCCCTCCTCTCTGTTTGAACTTGTGCTGATGAATGTCTGTACCAAGAGAGCATAATTTCAGTCTGTTCTTTGCTCTAATGCTCTATCAAGACTTTTTTTTTTTTTTTTTTTTTTTTTTTATCTGAGACTTAACCTCTCGCTTTGACTTCGCTGTCCTCTTTCCTCCCTGTGTTTCAGATCTTCGTTGAATTTGTCTCCGTCTTCGACTGTCAGAAGGCCATGCAGGGGCTGACTGGGCGCAAATTCGCAAACAGAGTCGTCGTGACCAAATACTGCGACCCAGATGCCTACCATCGCAGAGACTTCTGGTAGAAATGGAGAGAACGAGTGGGGAGGGTTAGGGTAGAGGGGAGAGAGAGAGAAATGCCACGATCCTGAATTGTACCACCGTTGAGACCTCTGGTAGAAAGAGAGAAAGGAGCACACAAAATAAAATGAGGATGGGGTGTCCTGAGGGGGAGGGAAACGACTTGATGTGCTCTTGACAGTTTCATTTTCTTGAAGGTGTGTTTTCAGGGTCTAAGATTTTGAGTAGCACTGGACCAGGTTTATTGGAAGCTACTGTTTTATGGGTCTTGGAAGTTAGACTGCAGTTCAAGCTGATCGGGTTTATTAAATGCTCTTTTTCATTGTCCTCAAGTTGGAGTCACTGAAAGCAGTGTTAATGGCTCATTGAATATTGTGGTCGGTTATATTAAAGCAAAGCTGGCGAGCGGAACGTAAAACCTGTCCTTTAGCCACACTTCTTCAAAGAAAGCAAAAAGCTTGAGCAAAAGGCAAACAAATTGGATCCTCCTGAGACTTGAACGTTTTAATAGCGCTGAATTTTAGAAATACTAAAAGAATAAATTCAGTGATTAACATTTTGAATAGAAGCCTTTCTGTGTCTCTAAATTTAAGTAAGTTGAAGTTTCTTTTGGTCTTTCTAACGAAATTGTTTCCTCCGTGACCCATTAAACATTCAGTTTGAGAACTTGCTCCAGTCCCTTTGAAAACTCGTACAAATCCTTGCTCTCACATCAACTCCAATACAATTTTTTGAACATGTGAAATGTTTGTGTGTTTCTTTCTCCACCATTTTTAAAAATAAATTACACAATTGCATTTGACAGTAATTTGTGAAATGTAAATTAAGCTGAAATTATGGGGTATCGAGCTTGATTATTTAACTGGACACCCCTAAAATATTCTGAGGGGAGAGAAACAAAGGCGAGGGAACGTTTTAGGCGACTTCTTTTTTTTTTTTGTTTTTTGGGCCAGTTATTGAACACAACTTTGTTTTTTTTTTTATTTTGCCATTTTCCTTTGTAGTTATAACTGTGCAACTTAACGTTTTTGGGAGGTCTGGGGGTGCGAGTCAATTTTTATGTTTTAAAAAGCCTGTACGACTTAATTTGTGTGAAGTTATATTGAAACAATGTAAAAAAGACAGGATTTTTTAATTTGCTTAAATAAACATGTATCAACCCTGACTTTTATAGTTTTCAGGCAGTATTTGTGTTTTATTGCTTATGTTAAATCACTGAGCCACTCTATTGAAATGCCAGACTTCACACCATTCCAGCTTCTTACTGTCTCTGATTGTCAGCTCCTGCATGGCAGGATACAGACTGACAACTCTGAAGATAAGGAAGTGAGCAGTAAGTGTGTTTAAATTAAAACAGGGTTTATAATCGGGTAACGTCCAGTCGATTCTGTCTCTTATATCTGGTATTATGCCCAGTGGACCCTCTCTCATCAGTTAATGTCCTGTGGACCCTTATAGAAGAAACTGGGTCGCACAGACATTGATAACTGAAGCGAAGCACTCCAAACATTTTTTTTAAATATTTAATTTTTAGAGCGTTTGAAGGGTTCTTCAGTGGAACATCTCGTTAATCACACGACAGGTTTAGCTGCTTTCAGTCTAGGAGGCGTGTTTCTTACCAGCTGAGTTGTGATCGGACGGGGCGGAGCTATTCGGAGTCACCAATAGGAAAGCGTTGGGTTTGATTGACGCCCGTTGCGTTCGATTTTCCTCGGCTTGGATACTTCCCCCCCGGCTGCTGCTCCGAAGCACAATAAACCGAGAACGATGGCATTGAGCAGAAAGCCCAGCAACCTGGTGCAAAGTAACAGGATTCAGGCTGATAGAGCCCGGCTCTAAAAGAAACAGTACCTTGAAACACATTATTAGGGTCACCTGCCTGGAGCAAGCAGAGTCATCTGGACCCCTTTTTAAACCAGTCTAGAACACAATTTTTTTTTTTAATCTCTTTTTCTAATCTCTCCTATTCTTGTAGAAAGACAATCTCTAGAGATTTAATAAATGGATATTTTTTTCCTAAATTTGTTTTGTTTGCAGTTTACCTAAAACCTCTTTCTGTGACTTTTAAAGCGACACTGGTGGAATATTTATCATCAAATTGTGTGCGTTTTAAACTATTTCATAGCTATACAACAATATAAATTAAATGAAAAAAAATGTTGCCTACAGTTCCATAGCCTTACAAAGACAAATACAAGTGAAACAAACAGCCAGAGAGAAAAGGAAGGGGGAAAAGATTGAGAAATGTTTAAAGTTTTCATAAGAACATAAGAAAGTTTACAAACGAGAGGAGGCCATTCGGCCCATCTTGCTCGTTTGGTTGTCAGTAGCTTATTGATCCCAAAATCTCATCAAGCAGCTTCTTGAAGGATCATCTGTACAGATTTCCTTTACACTAATAACTTACTTTCTGTCTAGGGGTCCTCGTCAAGGCTGTCCCTTATCTCCTCTACTTTTTGCAATTTGTATTGAACTGTTAGCTCAGAAAATCAGAGAGTCTCAAGAAATTAAGGGGATTAACATTGGAAAACTAAATTATAATCTTAGTCTTTATGCAGATGATTTACTTCTTTAGGTAACAAACATTGATTCATTGCCCAGTCATTGATTCATTGCCCGGTATATCAGGCAGAATCAACCTTTTCAGAATGATTTGGTTACCAAAGTTTCCATTTATATTCTCCACAGTCCCTATTATCCCCCCAAAAACTTTCTTTAAGGCAGTATATTCTTTGATTACATCATTAATTTGAGAGAAACTTGCTTCACTCCTCGAAATCCAAAGGTGTTTAAAATCTTCAAAATTTTGAGCTTTACCAACTTGATTCACAAGGCTTCTATGTTTATCACATCATATAGGCTTGGATAAATACAGAAAACTGTCAAGTACATCCTAAATCCCTTTCTTCATCTTTTGAAGCCACAATACGGATAATTTTATAATCAATAATACAATCCGCATGTGGTTTAAAATGAAAGATTTATTAAAAGAATCCAATTTCTTCTCGGAAAGATAATGGTATGACTCAGATAGTGGATTTGGTTAAAACAATTCAATTTTGACATTTTCTGATTTTAAAAATAAATTCAAACTCACTGATTTTCGAAACATTTAGATATTATTTTAATTTTAATTAACTCCTACTGTTACAGTTCCACCTAAATCCCTTTCTTCATCTTTTGAAGCCACAATACGGATAATTTTATAATCTATATATATATATATATATATATATATATATATATATATATATATATAAACATTTAGATATTATTTTAATTTTAATTAACTCCTACTGTTACAGTTCCACCTTATGGAACGTGGATCTTGGTCGTGATAATGTATCTCTAAATTGAAAAGAATGTTGGGCACAAACTTTTGAGATATACTGCTAATGATCACCTTAGTCTAATTTAGAATATCCTAATAATAGCATTCCAGACAGCAGAATACAGACAGACTCCCCGATACGCTCTTTTTGGAACTGCTGGTAAATTAGAACGCTGTGGTGCGAGTTGGAGAGCTGGCTCTCCACCTCATTACAGACTTCTATAGAATTTCCCCCTCTCTCTGCCTACTTCATGCTACAATTCATGACTTAAACTTAAGATATCCCTTCGGCTGGCTAGTGATATGTTCCCTTTGGCTGGCTAGTGATATGTTCCCTTTGGCTGGCTAGTGATATGTTCCCTTCGGCTGGCTAGTGATATGTTCCCTTTGGCTGGCTAGTGATATGTTCCCTTTGGCTGGCTAGTGATATGTTCCCTTTGGCTGGCTAGTGATATGTTGTCGTCCCCCCCCCCCCCCCCCCCCCCCCCCCCCCCCCCCCGAAAGTTTGTCTCTTATGTATTCATTTAATGTATTTTATTTACTTTTTTGTTGTTGTTTTTGTTTTCTGTTCAGCAAAAAGTAAAACAATAAAAACAGTTTTACAAAAAAAAGTTATAAACATAAATTAGATGACATGATGGATAATATCAAAAGCCAGCCGTCTACCTGCGATGACATTATGAAATTAAGATGCTGGTATTAATAAAAGGTGAGGCCAGCATTAAGCAACGGTCCACGTTCGATGTGTTTATAGTCAGCTAATTTAGTTTCTATTGTGTAATTAACACTGCTTCCCTTGCAGGCATTCACGTGTACTGTAGCTACAAAACTGATTTGCAGTGGCTTAACTCACAGTCACACAGACTGGCCAGAAGAGTTCGAAAAGAGTTCTTCCACAGAGTTCTGATCAGCCCTACAACTCAGCTAAGGGTAGCAGCTATACCTGGCCTGGCTAAGCCATCTTGCCAGTTAGCTCAAAGTGGCGCCACTCCACTGGTCTCTCGTTCCGTTAGTTATCTGCTATAGTTAGCTCGAGTTACTGTAACCTTAGCTATGTTGCACAAAAACATTTTTTAAAATTTTAAAAATGCAAAAATCACGGTCAGTTATCAAATTCATAATTCCAGTATACAGTCTAGATGGTAGAAATGTAATGTTACATTTTACCTTGCATCATGCGTGTCTCTTGTCGCTGAAGAAGGGCGTTGATGATGAGGCTGCACAGAACAACATCACTGGCTGGATTGATGATACTTTCTCGAGCTCTTGGTATTTTTTTCCCTTCACTATGACTGACTATCGCCTTTCATCCATGTTCAATATGTCAAATGATCGTACGCACAACTTACACATGGCTCTCTCATCGGTTTTGGGGTCTGGAGAAAGCCAGGTTTTATATTTAGAGCTGGCAAGCCAACTTCTCAGCAAACTTGCAACGACCCATTTCTGTTTGCGTTGCCTGTGCAGGCCGTTTGACTGGCGGGCTTGCGTAGGCACGCGAGTTGAATGCGCGCGTGAAGTATAGATGCTCCCTGACCAATGACCATGTCAAAGTAACGCAAAACACACAACGTATATATGTGTAAATACCCTGGTAAAGTGATTCCATCAATCCCCTAGTAACAGCTAGCATCTAGCTAACAACAGCTGCTTTGGAGACAAACGTTTGTTAATTTGTCAATATACATACAAAATAGTTATACATTGTCAAATAAATACTGAGGCTAAGATTAGCAGGGGTTATCATCTGATGTATTCTGCAAATGCCCAACGGCTTTTAAAATGTAATTTATGTTTGATAAAAAATGTTAACAAACGCTTTTAAAAAGTGCTTGGCTAAATCAAGAAAAAATTCTGACATTAACCTCAGATAAGTTTCGATTCTGGGCAGTTTGTATTTATTTGACAACTGCCGAAGAAAGTTTTAGATCTCATCAAACGAATGGTACTCAGAGCTAGTGTGTCTCCAATGGAATGTTTGTTAAACGATTGCTAAGAAAATTATGATTGACTTTACCAGCATATTATCTGACTTGCACACAAGATTGAATACAATTCCGAATTGCTCTGGTACGACTATGACTTGGGTCTGGAATCCCAGATACTTTTCCAGACTTTGACATTCGATTTTTAGTTTTTTCCAGACTTTTCCAGGTCTTGAAATTATCTTATTTTTCCAGACTTTTTCAGACCTGTGTAGAAACCCTGAATTGTATTCCTTGCAGTAATATTACTAAATTGTACTGTTAAAAGAAAGGACCCTGTCAAATCCTCTGTATTTACAATTTGAATGTACAATTTTTAAAATCATGCTGATCTACAGTAGCCTACATATACTGAATTCTCTCTCTTTCTTACAGTAGCTGTCTTCTGTTGAACACATGTAGCAAAGACTCTTCAGTTTTTAACTAATGTACTGTTTCTTCCCAACCATCTAATTGAAGTACATGCATGATGATAACCAGCCTCCTGTTTGATTTCTGTTCTAATTATATAAAGTAATGTGTGTAAAAATAAATGAAACAACAAAGCACATAATAATACTGAAACATTTTTCAAGTACATCCTGTGCTTGATGTGCACCGTGGCCTAGTTCGCACCATAAGAACATAAGAACATAAGAAAGTTTACAAACGAGAGGAGGCCATTCGGCCCATCTTGCTCGTTTGGTTGTTAGTAGCTTATTGATCCCAAAATCTCATCAAGCAGCTTCTTGAAGGATCCCAGGGTGTCAGCTTCAACAACATTACTGGGGAGTTGATTCCAGACCCTCACAATTCTCTGTGTAAAAAAGTGTCTCCTATTTTCTGTTCTGAATGCCCCTTTTTCTAAACTCCATTTGTGACCCCTGGTCCTTGTTTCTTTTTTCAGGCTGAAAAAGTCCCTTGGGTCGACACTGTCAATACCTTTTAGAATTTTGAATGCTTGAATTAGGTCGCCACGTAGTCTTCTTTGTTCAAGACTGAACAGATTCAATTCTTTTAGCCTGTCTGCATATGACATGCCTTTTAAGCCCGGAATAATTCTGGTCGCTCTTCTTTGCACTCTTTCTAGAGCAGCAATATCCGAGGTGACCAGAACTGCACACAGTATTCAAGATGAGGTCTTACAAGTGCATTGTACAGTTTTAACATTACTTCCCTTGATTTAAATTCAACACTTTTCACAATGTATCCGAGTATCTTGTTAGCCTTTTTTATAGCTTCCCCACATTGCCTAGATGAAGACATTTCTGAGTCAACAAAAACTCCTAGGTCTTTTTCATAGATTCCTTCTCCAATTTCAATATCTCCCATATGATATTTATAATGTACATTTTTATTTCCTGCGTGCAGTACCTTACACTTTTCTCTATTAAATGTCATTTGCCATGTGTCTGCCCAGTTCTGAATCTTGTCTAGATCATTTTGAATGACCTTTGCTGCTGCAACAGTGTTTGCCACTCCTCCTACTTTTGTGTCGTCTGCAAATTTAACAAGTTTGCTTACTATACCAGAATCTAAATCATTAATGTAGATTAGGAATAGCAGAGGACCTAATACTGATCCCTGTGGTACACCGCTGGTTACCACACTCCATTCTGAGGTTTTTCCTCTAATCAGTACTTTCTGTTTTCTACATGTTAACCACTCCCTAATCCATGTACATGTGTTTCCTTGAATCCCAACTGCGTTCAGTTTGAGAATTAATCTTTTGTGCGGGACTTTGTCAAAAGCTTTCTGGAAATCTAAATAAACCATGTCATATGCTTTGCAATTATCCATTATCGATGTTGCATCCTCAAAAAAATCAAGCAAGTTAGTTAGGCACGATCTCCCTTTCCTAAAACCATGTTGACTGTCTCCCAGTACCCTGTTACCATATATGCTTATTTTTTCTATGACTGAAACTCATGCTTAATTTTTGGAAAATCGCACGCATACCTGTCCATACAGCAGTGCAGAATACCCCCAGAAATGCAAAATAACATTAAATATGTAACACATGTTTCTAGTTAACATTTGTTATACAAACAGAAATACACATTAATACAAATGTAATTTTAAATTATGTATTTGTTGCTAATATATATTACAGCAATATTCACATTCTCTTATCTAGTGTCGAATAGATCCAATCCACTTACTATAAATTATACTTATAAAATTAATTTTAAATTATTTGTTAGGCTAATATATCTGATCTACAGTGATATCACATTCCCTTATTTAGTGTCATACTGTCAAAGATATCCGATTTACTCATTTATATAAATTATACTTACAAAATTAATTTTAAATTATTTATTGTATATTAATATATCCCATCAACTTATTTCCCAGCCTAAGCTTGTAGACATTAATAACAATGGAACCTCCCCTTTAAATTCTAAAGCTTGATCAACTTATTTCCTAGGACACCGGTTTTGATTGGATCGTCAATAATACTTCCACCAATCACTGAGTTGCATACAGTACTCATAGAGATTCCCACCTCTGGCAGACTGGTATGCAGAAAAGGTAAAAAAATAGTGCTGGACAAGAGTAAGGAGTAGAGGAGTAGAGGAGGTACAGCCAGACAGAGAGGTGTAGGGAGAGATGAGGATCTGGAGGTAGCTGGGTCTGGTCAAGGCATCAGTAGGTGAGTACAAGAGTCTTGAACTGGATACGAGCGGTGATCGGGAGCCAGTGGAGTAGGGTGGGAGAAGCGAGGCAAGAGAACACCAGACAAGCAGTGGAGTTCTGGAGTGGACAGGTGTCAGATCAGGGAGGCCGGCCAGGAGGGAGTTACATTAGTCTAGGCGGGAGAGTACCAGGGCCTTGATGAGGAGTTGCGTGGAGTAGTTGGTGAGAAAGGGTCGGATTCTTTGTTTCTTTGTACGTAGCTCAGGAAGAAACGTCAGGTGCGTGCGAGAGTGGAGATGTGCTGGGAATAGGAGAGGCTTGAGATAGCGTGGTAGACTCCAGAGGAAGGGAGATAGAGAGATCAGAAGAGGGGGAAGATGAGTTTTATATCTGCCACAATATAAAACTGAGCTGATTTCACTGGCGTTTACTAGTCTATTAAGCAGTCTGACGTTATTTCAGCTTGATTTTTAAAGTTTTCACACGTAGCAATACTTTTCTGCAATGACTGCATAATACTGTGATCATTCCACTGCATTATGCTGTGAACCATAGCTAAGTTTTAAAATTGCAAGACAGAAAATGCTTATCGTAAAAGTTTACCAGTACGATTGTCACAGATGGTTCTGGCACGTCCCTTTTGTGCTATAGGTCATTAGATGCTTTTGCACGGAAGGCCTCGGTTGCAAGGGTGTGCGGTTCTTTGATGGACCCAGATTCAGTTACAATGTGTTTGCCCACTGATGATGGGAATGAGAATAGAGTGATGGGAGCCCAGCTAACAAGATTTGAGTTTTTGCAGGTATCAGGCTTTTAAAGACTGTCACCCACACCTGTGAGCAGAAACTGACCCAAGACTGTCACAGCTACTGGAAGCAGGCTGATCTTTGGGATACAAATTGAACATTTGTGAAACTGCAACAAATATTGTAATGTGTTTGAGAAAAAGTTTTTAGCAGATCTGCACAGGCCTGTCGTGGTGTTCGCAGAACCAGCCCGAGCTGAGCCTGGTGCAGAGCTAAAGTAATAAGATATACTCTTTGTCAATAATTATAATACTGTATATGTTCCTTTCAAAAAGAACTGTATACTCAGTAGAAAATAATGGATTGATGTTGCGTGCAGTCTATGAAAGCACCTGCTGGAAGGAGTCAAACTTGGCAGCCTCTAAGGCCTTGTTAACATATTCCAGGTTTACGAGAAAAAAGTAGCCAGTTTCTTTCGTTATTTTACTTTCGAATAACAGAAGGCAGGAGTATTAGAAGATGCTTACGGTCGTGTCTCTTACTAATCAACACCAAAAGAACTGGCAAAAGGCTAGGCTGACTTAAAACCTGCTTCAACTGGATTATGTAAGAACAGAGAAAGGGGTCAGACTTAATTCAGTAAAGCAATATTACCAATTGTATTAATGAAGTAACTGAATTAGAAATACATGCCATAAAATTATTAAACTGATAGAAATAACAGTATTATTGTTGAAAGAACATATTACTGTTAAAAATGGGAGAAGTCCAGTACTGACTGACTCAGACTATTGTAATAATTGTACTGTATTTCAAAGAATATAAAACCAGCATAAATAATATTGCAGCAAATGTGAACAGGATGTAATGATTTGAACTAAGAAAACCTTGAAAGAAGCAGGAATTGAAAATAGCAAAAAACAAAAGGGTACCGGTAACCCTTTGTTAGGCAGAGCAATATTTAAAACTAAGAGCAGCTATTTGATTTTATTTGACTGTGTTGTGACTAAGCATAGAGGTTTTAAATTGTAAAAAAAGTATTCTGATCTAATAGAATGACAAAACTCTCTAAAGAGAAATATGTTTTAAGAATTTTGATCTAATAAGAAACATAATATTTAAACTAACAAGTGTTTTTGCTTGTTTAAGCCTCTACTGTAATACAAACAGACTGTAAAAGCAGGAGCCAGCAATGAATCAATTTAAGAATTAGTTCATTCTCTTTCCCCAACTAAACAAAAAATATTTTAGACAAATAATACAAATGTTTTAAATAAATACAAATGTTTAGTTTATATAAAGGTTTTACTGCAATAAAAAAAAAAGTAACTTATGTTGGAAAATTAGACAAATAAAGTGTAAACTGTATTTAATAATTTTAGTACACAAAAAAACAATAGAAAAATAGCCGTGCCCTTAGCTGCTTGCAAGCAGAGCGGTGCTAGGTATGGAAGGGTCAAAGTGAGGTTTGCTTGTAGTCCGCAGTTTTGGATCCAGGGTCTTTCTATGATAAGAGGATCTGGCAGTCGTACTGAGCACTGCACGAACAAGGGAGTTGTGTCCAGCATTAGTTATTATCAAATAAGTAGCAACGTTTTTTTGGGCGAAAACAAACTTAATGCAGTGCACTTAAAGAAGTGCTTACAATGGTGTTTCATATTAATCAAAACAATCGTCTTGACAAGAAAACAGGGTGTCTGAATCCTGTTTGAGCAGCAACTTTTAGAAAGAGAGGTCAGGCACAGAGAGATCAGCCATAGAGAGGTCAGCAACAGGCCGAGAATGGCACAGTTAATATAAGGCTGTTATAATTAACATGTTTTGGACTGGATTTAAATGAAACTGAACTGAACTGACCACTGTGTGCTTATTCAGGCAGTCTTTGTCCCGTACTTTGTTAACACACATTTGTATATGAAGTTAAACTGACCCATTGACAACACAATGAAATGATAACATAATATGCGGCTAAGAGGGGCATATATTTTTTGACCCAGCTTAATATTATTAAATAGAGCTGTTGTTACATATTAAAAACATCTCTCACATATACTTGTATTATATTATAGCAAGGATTCTGAGAACTTTGGTCCACCTGACTTTTTAGAAAAAGGAGTTTGAAAAAGGACAGATGAAATTGTGTTCTACTATTTTTTGGCAAGAACTTATATCCAATCAGTTTTGAAAAATTAGTCAACCAGATCCTTCTAGAATGTATAATTAACACAAAGATAAGAAAAGTCAAGACTGAGTGATGATTAGATTTACTTGGGACTTCTGATGTATTCAATGGAGGCAAAATCTTATACAAACCCAGAGCAAGACCCCATTCAATATCATGCGACTTGCTAACTGCAAGCAGTGTGATCCATGCTCTGAGGATCTCTGAGAAACTGACTGTTGATTGGTTGTACTCACAAGTCTCTGCCTTTTGAAGACAGTTCTTATTTTTCCAATATATCCCCCACTACACTTCCATATACTGGAAGATAAGCATATATTTAAATTTAATATCTATTTTATATTGATGCATTGCTACAAGGTATAGAAATGATGATGTAGTCTTAAGAGAGTGACTGATCACACACACACACACACACACACACACACACACACACACACACACACACACACACACACACACAGAGCTCTGGAAAAAATTAAGAGACCACTGCAAAATTATCAGTTTCTCTGGTTTTACTATGTGTTTGGGTAAAATGAACATTTTTGGTTTATTATATAAACTACTGACAACATTTCTCCCAAATTCCAAATAAAAATATTGTCATTTAGAGCATTTATTTGCAGAAAATGACAACTGGTCAAAATAACAGAAAAGATGCAGTGTTGTCAGACCTCGAATAATGCAAAGAAAATAAGTTCAGATTCATTTTTAAACAACACAATACAAATGTTTTAACTTAGGAAGAGTTCAGAAATCAATATTTAGTGGAATAACCCTCATTTTCAAGCACAGCTTTCATGCATCTTGGCATGCTCTCCACCAGTCTTTCACATTGATGTTGGACAACCTTGTACTTGGCTTGATTCCTGCCAAAGCTGCCCGATTCCAGCCTTGCTGAAGCACCCCCAGATCATCACCGATCCTCCTCCACATTTCACAGTGGGTGCGAGACACTGTTGCTTGTAGGCCTCTCCAGGTCTCCATCTAACCACCAGACGACCAGGTGTTGGGCAAAGCTGAAAATTGGACTCATCTGGGGGTGCTTCAGCAAGGCTGGAATCGGGCAGATTTGTCTTTGTGAAGGGCGTATGAATCAAGCCAAGTACAAGGTTGTCCTGGAAGAAAACTTGCTTCCTTCTGCTCTGACAATGTTCCCCAACTCTGAGGATTGGTTTTTCCAGCAGGACAATGCTCCATGCCACACAGCCAGGTCAATCAAGGTGTGGATGGAGGACCACCAGATCAAGACCCTGTCATGGCCAACCCAATCTCCAGACCTGAACCCCATTGAAAACCTCTGGAACGTGATCAAGAGGAAGATGGATGGTCACAAGCCATCAAACAAAGCCAAGCTGCTTGAATTTTTGCGCCAGGAGTAGCATAAAGTCACCCAACATCAATGTGAAAGACTTGTGGAGAGCATGCCAAGACGCATGAAAGCTGTGCTTGAAAATCAGGGTTATTCCACCAAATATTGATTTCTGAACTCTTCCTAAGTTAAAACATTTGTATTGTGCTGTTTAAAAATGAATATGAACTTATTTTCTTTGCATTATTCGAGGTCTGACAACACTGCATCTTTTTTTGTTATTTTGACCAGTTGTCATTTTCTGCAAATAAATGCTCTAAATGACAATATTTTTATTTGGAATTTGGAAGAAATGTTGTCAGTAGTTTATAGAATAAAACAAAAATGTTAATTTTACCCAAACACATAGTAAAACCAGAGAAACTGATAATTTTGCAGTGGTCTCTTAATTTTTTCCAGAGCTGTATATGATAACCATATTCATGTTATTGTATTGAAGTCCTAATGCTGTTAACCCTGTAAAGGCACTGGAAATGCCCAGGCTGCCTATTAGCAAGGATCCAAAGTAGCTTGAAACTACTTGATTCATTTAAAGCATTTCATAAACCGAAAAGAGCACTTCTACTGCTCTGATTCGTTAAAACTTGTAATCAAATGCGTGTTTTTCTTCATTGTTAAAAAGTAATCTGGATATGTTACAAACCCAGTGCACGAACAAAACCACTACAGGAGTTGAAAACATCTCTGTGAACATCTCCCCCGAGTTTAAGAGTGTGCTCAGAGCATATATATCAATAAAGAGTATGTGTGAAAAGTCTGACACCATAACATTAAAGGCCATATATAAGAACGACAAATACTGAAACTGATTTTTAGAAGGCCTTCTTTTATGTTCTCCAAGTTGCTGCAGTGAGATACTGTTTTAGCAGACATATTTAATTAAGTAAACATTTATCTGAATGTTTTTTGAATTAAAGTGTAAAGGCAAAACTGTGGCATTTCTTTGTGAACGTGCCAAGTGAAAAAACATGGGGGGCGTCAATTACCAGACAAGAGGAAGGGGGGGACGGGACGGGATGGGATGTCAATTACCAGACAAGAGGACGGGACGGGACGGGACGGGATGTCAATTACCAGACAAGAGGAAGGGGGGGGGGGGGGGGCATCAATTACCACAGACAAGAGGAACGGGGGGGGGGGGGGGGGGGGGTCCAAAAAGTTTGAGAACAGTGCTCACGAGATTTTACAGGAAGATGAGATATCTCTATAAATTTTTTTATGGTCTTAGGCTTTTAGGGAAAGCAATTTGTAGGTAACAGCCTGAGACTAGATTTGCGTACTAGATTGTGTCGTACACAACGCAAATTCGGCTTTTTCGGCTTTTTTCGGTCTTTTTCGGCTCGCGCCGCAAGGGGCTTAGCAGAGACTAAGCCTAGCTTCGAGCATCGATTCGGCTCTTGTCGGCTTCGATGCCGGGAAAGAAGCCGGAGACAGACGAATAGACCATGTACAGGCTGAGCAAAGCTGAACTGAACAGATGGAGACCGAGACACACAGAGTGAGAATGGAGCAGAGAAGATGGAGAAAGTCAAGGCAGCTTAAAGAACTTGCACAGATGATGGATGAGGCAGAAAGTACAGACGAAAGGAGTTTGGACGATGAATCTAGCGACGAGGAAGTAAATATTTATCTTACTGAGTGACCACGAACCAGACGCGCAGCCGGAGGGCGAACGGAGACGCGCGTCGGTAAGTGCAGATGCTTTCACAAAACTCCCATTTACTGTGGTAAGTGCAGATGCTTTCACAAAACTCCCATTTACTGTGGTGTACTCAAGGGAGTACTACTTTGAGGACTGCACTGGAGTTTTTTCACCTTTCTTCACGAACACTTTGTTTACTGAAATTGTAAATGAAACCAATAGATACGCAAGTGTAAAACTAACGGGACCGCTGCGTCATAATTCTATTTGGAACTCCCGGAAACCTGTTACACTACCAGAGATGAAGGCATTTTTTGGTGTTCTGCTGAATATGGGAGTGAATGCAAAAACAGACAAAAAAGAATATTTCTCAGTAGGAATGGGCTGACAGATTTCAGTTTTTCAAAGATGTGTTCAAGAGATCATGTTTCTTGCAGATCTTTTGGATACACCCCCATCCAGGTGCCTCAGGATTAGTTGTGAGTTATTTCTCAGGTAGAGACATTAGCATTAATGAGAGCACCGTTGGAGGAAGGATTCTCTTCAAGTGCTACAATCCTCAGAAGCCTACCAAGGGGGGGATGCGTGCGTTTGTTTTAGCTGACTGTGAAACTGGTTATGTCTCTGCTATTGTTCCTGACTTTGGCAGCCCAACAACAGACTCCCTGCTGAGACCTGACTTGTTATTTTCATCAAGAATTGAAATGGAACGGAAAGCCACGTTTCATTTCCAAAAATGAATCGAAGAGCACCAAAGACTGTGCAGTGACAGAAAGACAAAAGGGGGAGGAGAGAGACTGTATGCTTCTGCAAAACATGCTCAAGGCAGCCACTGGTGACTGTTTTGAAAGAGACCATACCGTGGACACATAAAGATCATTTCTGTCACTAAATGCCTTTTTCATTTGCAAACCTCGCCTGGTGTAAATAGTTATAACAATGATTAAAAATAGTTTTTAGTTTGTTTTTGTTTGTAGTAGTGTGTAATTGATTTGTAAAAAGTTTTGTAAATTCTAAAAGTAATATAAGCAACACTGCTACTTACTCTAAGCTATTACTTCATTAAAACAAAATACAAATATGTATGTGTTAATGAAGTATATAAACAGTATGAATAAACAGAATAAGTTAGATACATTAAAAACAGCTATTAAAAACACTCATTTTTACACAGTTTACCATTTTCACATTTTGTTTGGCATTTAAAACGAACATGGTTTTATACAATAAATTTTAAGATTACAACACGAGCACACATTTTACAGGTGCTTTCACACACATATTGTCACATTTAACCTAACGCATGATTGCATCCCCCCAAGGTTGGCACATAAAAAGGACCATTGTAATACTGCCTGGAATATTGATTTCTACCAGTTTCATCCGCACTTTCAAAACTAGCATTTATGCTTTTTCACTTGACTGGAGAAAGCAAATGTCTTGCCACATTGTGTACAGTTGTATGGCTTTACTCCTTTGTGAGTTCTCTGGTGCACGTTAAGATTTTGTAACTGTATAAAACTCTTCCCACATTCAGTACAGTGATACGGCTTCTCTCCAGTGTGAATGCGGTTGTGTATTGTTAGGTTTGCTAAGCGACTGAATCTCTTATTGCATTGAACACAGTGATGTGGTTTCTCTCCAGTGTGAATTCGCTGGTGTATTTTTAGGTTTCCTATCCGACTGAATCTATTATTACATTCAGTACAGTGATGTGGTTTATCTCCAGTGTGAATGCGCTGGTGTGTTTTGAGGCTTCCTGACACACTGAAGCTCTCCCCACATTCAGTACAATGATACGGTTTTTCTCCAGTGTGAATTCGCTGGTGTGTTTTTAGATCGCCTAACCCTCTGAAACTCTTCCCACATTCAATACACTGATGTGGTTTCTCTCCAGTATGAATTCGTTGGTGAATTTTTAATGTTCCTGACTCAATGAAACGCTTCCCACATTCAGAGCAGTGAAACGGCTTCTCTCCAGTGTGAATTCGCTGATGTTTTTTTAAATCTCCTAACCACCTGAAACTCTTCCCACATTCAGAACAATGATGTGGTTTCGCTCCAGTGTGAATTCGCTGGTGTCTTTTTAAGTTTTCTAACCGACTGAAGCTCTTCCCACATTCAGAACAGAGATATGGTTTATCTCCAGTATGAATTCGCTGGTGTTTTTTTAGATCTCCTAAACCTCTGAAACGTATCCCACATTCAGAACAGTGATGTGGTTTCTCTCCTGTGTGAATTTGCTGGTCTGTTTTTAGGTTTCCTAACTGACTGACACTCTTCCCACATGATATGTTTTCTGAATCCTTGAACAAGTCAATAGACTCTTTAATGTGGACGGGCTCCAGTTCTTCTTTAATGCGGACGGGCTCCAGCTCAGTCTCTTCTTTAATGCGGACGGGCTCCAGCTCAGTCTCTTCTTTAATGCGGACGGGCTCCAGCTCAGTCTCTTCTTTAATGCGGACGGGCTCCAGTTCTTCTTTAATGTGGACGGGCTCCAGTTCTTCTTTAATGCGGACGGGCTCCAGCTCAGTCTCTTCTTTAATGCGGACGGGCTCCAGTTCTTCTTTAATGCGGACGGGCTCCAGTTCTTCTTTAATGCGGACGGGCTCCAGTTCTTCTTTAATGCGGACGGGCTCCAGTTCTTCTTTAATGTGGACGGGCTCCAGTTCTTCTTTAATGCGGACGGGCTCCAGCTCAGTCTCTTCTTTAATGCGGACGGGCTCCAGTTCTTCTTTAATGCGGACGGGCTCCAGTTCTTCTTTAATGCGGACGGGCTCCAGTTCTTCTTTAATGCGGACGGGCTCCAGCTCAGTCTCTTCTTTAATGCGGACGGGCTCCAGTTCTTCTTTAATGCGGACGGGCTCCAGTTCTTCTTTAATGCGGACGGGCTCCAGCTCAGTCTCTTCTTTAATGCGGACGGGCTCCAGTTCTTCTTTAATGCGGACGGGCTCCAGCTCAGTCTCTTCTTTAATGCGGACGGGCTCCAGTTCTTCTTTAATGCGGACGGGCTCCAGCTCAGTCTTCTTTAATGCGGACGGGCTCCAGTTCTTCTTTAATGCGGACGGGCTCCAGTTCTTCTTTAATGTGGACAGGCTGAGGTTCAGTTTCTGCTTCTTCAATACGGTAAGGATCCAGTTCAGGCATCTCCTTGCTTTTATACTATAAACCAAACAACAAAAAAGATCAATGATGAGGACAAATACTTCATAATTAACTCTGCCATTAGTAACATTTCAGTAATGCACATAATGTAGCCTAACTTTGAAATCGGTAGAATTATTCTGTTAAAGCACTGAAACCAACACCTGGAGGTGCATCAGGAATGCCACAGATCTTAATATGCTTCAAACCACATCCGTGTCATATTTACTGTTACTTATACATTAAAGACTTATTTCTAATAATAAATAAAGCACTCCTGTGGCAAAGTGGTTTGTAGTGCTCCGGTGTATAGGTGAGTTGAGGTGCTCCAACAAAGGACGAACACAAAGTCTACCGGTCAGGTTTCTTTTAATGCCCTTTTTAAACCGGGTTTCAAATAATAAAGCTGGCTCTACCCAGCAATGGGTAGTGCCAGTGAAAACTGGACCCAAAATAATAAAGCTGGTTCTACCCAGCAATGGGTATTACCAGCTACAAAACAAAGGGGTTGCAGTCCCGAAATAATAACCACAGAAAACACGTCTCCAAACTGGGTGCTGTGGTGCAGGTGCGGTGCTCTGAGTGCTGGTGCTCGTGCGCGTTCAGGTTTCCCGGCTTCTCGCTGCAGCTCCAACTTTGTATCAGCTGTCTGGCAAAACAAACACAACACAATGAACCCACACTTCATTCAAGATTCCGTCCTTGTCTCCTCCCATTAACCACAACAAAGGAGCCGATTACGGCGTCACGTCCCCCTAAAGTACCCTAAGCCCCGCCCCCTCCGATAGCTAGTTCAATCACGTCTCCTCCAATTCATGACTGAAACTTCGCTCACCGTACTAGGGCGATGACTCCAGGTACCGTAACGCCGCCCTCTTCCTGAATGGCCGGCTCCCGACTGTCCCCGGGATGAACTGCCCAACCATTCAGTAGGAAGCCCGCAGCTCCTGTTGTACAGTGCCCTCACCGGTCGAGAGGGAGATTGTCGTTTCGGATTCATTCGCTCTCCGTCACAATTCCACACCATTACAATCCAGCCAGGTAACATTTACTATTCTGACACAATCACAAATGTGTTAGTTTAATTCAAGAGGAACAGGGATTTTTTTTAAATTGCTATATTACTTGCTTCATTTCAGTTAAACAGATGTATACAATACATGCAGCGTGAAGGCAGTGCGATTCCCGCTAGCTCTGCGTTTCCACTGTACTTTCACTCGACTTCAACGCTTGCAGTCAGTAAAGCAACTACAGCAGTACGGTACTGTCATGACTGCTACAGTCAACAACAGATTCACGTCAACAAAAATATAAATTGCATATGGGTCAGTCTCCAATACTTGGTACCAACTGGCAGTGTAACATTTGTTCAAGTTTATCTTTATGATGAAACCTTGTTGTATTAAGACGCATGTTTTAAAATGTTTGGTACGCAACACACACACGCAAAAACACAACGGCAATACTTCAACCTCACGCATATTTAACAATCCTGCAAAGTGAGCACAAAAAACTGGTGTCTGTGACGTGAGTGGTGCAGTCACCGTGTACCTTGATTTAAGAAATGTTTTCAACGTTTTATTTTACAGAAAATGAAATATACTTTTAAAATACGCTGTTGGCATTTTTTTTCTTGTATTTTGGATTTACAGATCATCAATTCAGGGTTGGACGTTACATATGGTGTCAATGATTACAAAAAAAATTGTTTATTTGCAAAATGTAAAAATCTGTACATTCAAAATGCATAAGTTTAAATTATTTTATAAAATGTGTCCGTTTGGGTTCCATCAAATATAAGATATTCATATCCAAGATAAGAACATTTTAATTACAAGAGTCAACACCAGGCTCTAACGTCTTGTGGCAGAGCAAAGCTCTGCCCTTTTTTAAATTGGCAGGGATGGGGTTAACTTCCCCTGCCTGCCTGGGTTTATTATGTTCAGGTGGCTGGGGTTGATTAGTTGATTAGGTTGATTAACAATCAATCAGCGCCCAGCCACCTGATATAAAAGGAGGCCTCTGCTTCTCATTTGGGGAGAGGGAGCTGAGGAAGGGGGGGGGGGGGGGGGGGGGGGGGGGGGGGGGGGGGGGGTATTATTATTATACAATTTAGCTATTTTTGATGATGATGATAATAATAATAATAACACTGTGTAACAATTTTTTTTTTTTTTTTTTGTTCCTGGGTAGTAAGTGTTATTTCCTAATTGCTTATGCCTCAAAAGTACAGAAAATGGCTATTATTCCCCACAAACTTTGCTTTTGTGACCAGGACAGTGATATTTTGAAATTTACCTATTTTCCAGAACATTCCAGATAGATTCAGTGCTGAGTAAACTTGGAGTAACTTCTAGAACTTTCTAGAACTTTCCAGTAATATAAATAGTAGTATAAATACAGGGGCCTTAAGCCCACCAGTTCAGTTTAGTTCCAGCTGCCTAAGTGGATACATATCTGCATTTTTCTGAGATGACATCAAGAGGCTGCAGTGGTGGAATTCCTGATGGGTCTCCAAGGCCGTTTTACCAAGTTTCCCTGCTATCTTTGCCTTTGGGACAGCAGGGACACCAAGGCGCACTACCACAGGCGGGACTGGCCACAGCGGACCGAGTTCTCTGTGGGGAGGAACAACGTCAAGTGGGAGCCACTGGTGGACCCCCGGAAGGTGCTGATGCCACCACTGCACATCAGATTGGGCCTTATGAAACAATTTGTCAGAGCTCTAGATAAGGAGTCGGCAGCCTTCAAGTACCTTCAAGACTTCTTCCCTAGCTGTCTGAGGCAAAGGTCAAAGCCGGTGTCTTCGTCGGACCACAGATAAAGAAGATCCTGGAGTGCAATGAATTCCCCAAGAAGCTCACTAGTAAGGAGAAAGCAGCTTGGAACAGCTTTGTCGCAGTGGTTCGGGGCTTCCTGGGCAATCACAAGGCCGAAAACTATGTGGAGCTGGTTGAGACTCTGGTGAAGAACTACGGCACAATGGGCTGTAGGATGTCCCTCAAAGTCCATATCCTTGATGCTCATCTTGATAAATTCAAGGAGAACATGGGAGCGTACTTGGAGGAGCAAGGTGAGTGCTTCCACCAGGATATACTGGACTTTGAACGCCGCTACCAAGGACAGTATAACGAGAACATGATGGGAGACTACATTTGGGGGCTGATTCGTGAAAGTGATTTACAGTATAAAATCGTAAATCTCGAAAAACTACTCACTTCTAAATTTTTTGTAGTCATTTTTGTATTACTTTAGTATAAATACATGTTAATTTGGATTCATATGTTGTTTTTTTCTGACTTTATGTGAACGAAAAGACACAAATAGGCCCGTTTTCTCATTGGAAATAGGTAAATTTCAAAATATCACTGTCCTGGTCACAAAAGCAAAGTCTGTGGGGAATAATAGTCATTTTCTATACTTTTGAGGCATAAGCAATTAGGAAATAACACTTACTACCCAGGAACACAAATTGTGTTACATAGTGTTAGCAGTCAAGTCTCGTTACAGCTGCATAAAAGCAGCATGTTTTCACTCACTCGGGGCTGTGTGTTCGGTGAGTGGAGAACTGGATAGGAGACGGAGGTAACAGTAATAATTGCAATAATAATCTTAATCGTTAATATCTGCTCACCGTGTTTTGTCTGTATAGTCCGTTTTGTCTTTTTATTTTGGCGACGAGTGCCGTGTCCTGTGTTTTTGTTTGTTGCAACCTTTTTATTTCCTGACTGTCTGTTCACTTATTGCGAGACCATTCGCTCAGCTCCACCAAACTCCACCTCTCGTTCTTTTTTTCCTGGCTCTGATCTGACGCCACCCACTCCGGTCGTCTATGTGACACGGTTTTAAAAAGCACTTCAAATGAGACCATGTTGTGGTCTGAGTTTGCCAGTGCTTCTCTGACGTTTTAGTTATTCTGTCTTCGTTATTTGAAAAGTCTAAATCAAGGCATGCCTCCCCTCTAGTTGGCGCCTTGACAAATTGCGATAGGAAGCAGTCATTTGGCATTTCCACCATCTCAATTTCATCTGTCGTGCTCCCCACCAGGTTTTCCCATTTTAGACTCTGATGCTAGTGATCCCTGTTTTCTCAGGTGCTGATGGAAATGACACAAAGCATTATTCACCAGCCTCCCCTATTCTGCCAAAGACTGTTGCATAGCAACAGGTTATAACTCCACCAGGAGTAAATGAACGTTTCTGCACTTTCTGTAGACAAGTGCATTTAACTAGTTCAGTCAGTTTTTCCCCTATAGCTGCTGTCCGGAGAGCCTGTAACCGAGATGTCTCGTGGCAGATACGTGGCAAATGACTGGGCAGATACATGGCAAATGACATTTAATAGAGAAAAGTGTAAGGTACTGCACGCAGGAAATAAAAATGTACATTATAAATATCATATGGGAGATATTGAAATTGGAGAAGGAATCTATGAAAAAGACCTAGGAGTTTTTGTTGACTCAGAAATGTCTTCATCTAGGCAATGTGGGGAAGCTATAAAAAAGGCTAACAAGATACTCGGATACATTGTGAAAAGTGTTGAATTTAAATCAAGGGAAGTAATGTTAAAACTGTACAGTGCACTAGTAAGACCTCATCTTGAATATTGTGTGCAGTTCTGGTCACCTCGCTATAAAAAAGATATTGCTGCTCTAGAAAGAGTGCAAAGAAGAGCTACCAGAATTATTCCGGGCTTAAAAGGCATGTCATATGCAGACAGGCTAAAAGAATTGAATCTGTTCAGTCTTGAACAAAGAAGACTACGTGGCGACCTAATTCAAGCATTCAAAATTCTAAAAGGTATTGACAGTGTCGACCCAAGGGACTTTTTCAGCCTGAAAAAAGAAACAAGGACCAGGGGTCACAAATGGAGTTTAGAAAAAGGGGCATTCAGAACAGAAAATAGGAGACACTTTTTTACACAGAGAATCGTGAGGGTCTGGAATCAACTCCCCAGTAATGTTGTTGAAGCTGACACCCTGGGATCCTTCAAGAAGCTGCTTGATGAGATTTTGGGATCAATAAGCTACTAACAACCAAACGAGCAAGATGGGCCGAATGGCCTCCTCTCGTTTGTAAACTTTCTTATGTTCTTATGTCAATAGGGGTTTACTGCCAACTACAGTCATTTGTGATTGTTAAAAGTAATTTTGCAGTATTTCATTTTATTGCATTATCCTAGACTCAAGTCAATTTTAACCTTAAACAAATGATTAATATTACCAGTGGTAAATGCTTGATTAAATTATTTTTTATTATAATTTTATTATAGTAGCACAATTCTGTAATAGTTTGGCAGACACCTTTATCCCAAAAGTAACGACTAAAACTAAGGTTTACAATTTTAGAACAGCAAACTATGAAGGTATGAAACAGAGACTAACAGAAGTAGATTGGAGTAAAATAGAGAAAACACCCACAGAAAAAGGATGGCTGTTTTTTAAAAATGGTACAAGAGGAGCAAAACAATTACACCCCAAAAAGCAGACAAATCTAAATTTAAAACTAAATGCCAAAATGGTTTAACAGATCAATTAAAAAATATTCTGCGAAAAAAGGCACTTTACAGAGCGTTTAAAAGGGACCAAAAACAAAGTACACAGAAAGAGTACACAGAACTGCAAACGCAAGTCAAAAAGGAAGTTCGAAAGGCCAAGAGAGAGATAGAAATGAACACTGCTAAGGGGGCTAAAACCAATTCCAAAAAGTTTTTCCCCCAACATTATAACTAGGCTTGCTACTTTGATATTAAAATCGGTAGATTGTTAAACATCGAATTCCCAAAATAATGAGAGTTCGACTTAAATAAATTTGTATAGGATAAACGCTGGCAAAACCACTCGCTGTTTTTTAATCTTCATACCAAAAATAACAATTCAGAAACCATCAACAGTTCGTTCAGTTTTTATACTTGCTGTCTGTCCCGTCTCTGTTCCACTCTGATGGCTAGGGGTCGCTGTCAATCATCTCGGTGATCTGTTAGTACCGTTTCACTGTCACTGTTTAATTTAGGTATACATATTTTTATTTATTGAAAAACAAGGTTAGCTGTTCATAATGTTACTACCACTATTGGTTTTAGGACACCTCTCTGTATATAACAGTAATGTGCATATTATTGCTGATTTAAGAAATAAAAGCAAATGTGTCATGGAAAAGAGATCTACTAAAAGTACTTTGTGCAAGTGAACAATCCTTTTTAATCTGTGAAAATAACAAAGATTCATTCATTGCATTGGACCGCGCATGTTATTACACTAGACTCTAAGCCTGACGTTTCTTTCTGTAATATTAAGCAAAATTCGAGGAGTTTGTCACGTGTGACCCTAAAAATCGTTCCTCCCTTGTACAAGGTGTGAGCACCTTTTTTGAGTGGAAGGTGTGTGCCCACACCTGTGATACACAGAAACTGATACATTATTCCATGGTAGCTCTGACAGCCTCACTGAGAGCAGAAGCAGACACCCAAGACTGTCGCTCCTCCTTATAATCAAATAAAGGGTTTACATAACAAGCTGTAAGAGTGGAGGATCAGTGTCTTTCTTTTACTATTCTTGTGTGTCTGGGGTTTGTGCACTCTTGACAATGTCTATTCTGAGCTTACTGACAGGGGGAAATGAGATAAGCAGAGACAGAATTCCAGAGTCTCACAAGCCCAGAACAGCGGCGAAAACTTAACATTTAAGGACACAAACAACAGGAGTCATGCCGCCTTGTCCTCCATTCTCACTGTATATTATCTGCTTCTTACCTGCTTAATAGCAACATTTCTGAAAGCTGCACATGTAGAAATTAAAGCAGTTATTAACAAGCATATATGGACATTGTTTGTACTTCAAATGCTGCGCATGTCTTGTGCTTGAGGGATGAAACGCTCGTATGTATAAAGGATGACACAACCCAGTGTCCAACGCTCAGGTGTACTAGTAATAGTATTCTACTATTACAATAAAATACACCTTATTTTTCCTACCTTTACATGTGGTGTGTGTTTTTCTTACAAAACTGAATACTTGTGTGCAACGATGTTAAAATATTGTAATAACTGTACTGTGTTTTAAAGGATATAGCCAGCAGAAAAACTACTGCAGAAAAGGCAGAGCAAGCAATTACTTAAATGTAACTGTTGGAAAACGTGGATCGAGAATTGATTAGCGGTTTGCTACGCATGTGGACTGGCAGAGCTATACTGGTGTTCTTTTCTGAAAAGAGACTAATATTGCAGATAGCAGACTTTTTGGTTCAAATTGGATGTACTGCTAAACATTGATAGAGACGCTGCGTCTACAAACTCTTGCCCAACAATGACTGCAAGCTAACGAGATAACAATGCTGTGGACTAGAAGGGAACAGGCTCTAAAGACTTCAGAGAGATCAAAAGAGATAATCCCACTGGCATCAAAGGGGGTCGCAAGGAGATAACAAAAGGCAGATGTATGGACCTTTTGTCTCCAGGAGTGTGAAGAATGCACTGAATTCAGAGGTTGTCACACTAGACCACACACACAGACACACACACACCCACACTCACACAATAAATTAAATTACCTTGACCAAAGTGTCAGAGAAAGGGGAGGTGGACCATCTATACAGAAGGGTATTTAATGTCATGCAAACATTGTAATGTTGAGTATTCTGTATGTCCTGTACCTGGGACCAGACTCCCTGCATATTTCAATAAACCTAACAACTGATTGAAGAAAAGGACTCTGTGCATTTTCTTGAATCTACTTACGCACTATCATTTTTTGTAAGTTACTTCAGTAACCTTGGAAGAAGCAAGCACTGCATTTAATTACATTAAAAAAATGAGATCACAGTCAAGTGTCTTATAACTGTAGTTTAGGAACATCTTTTTAAACTAAACACAGAAGTGTGTATAGCATTCCGATTGAATAGAAACAGGGTAAAACTCTGGAGGCAGATAATCTACTTTCAGTAAATTGAAACAGAATAACGGAAGTACGAATATAAGTGTTTCATTTGATTAAGGTTTTGCTGTAATAGACAATAGAAGTGTTACAGGGAAACTAACACTTTAAAAGGAAGACATTTCGAGACAGACTGGCTTAATTTAATAAGCTTATAAAGCGCACAGAGGCTGTGAGCTCGTACCAGTCGATTTACTGCGGGGTCCCCCTCCAATCTGCTTGCCTGTGTAAAGCAGTATTACACATTCAAAGTCGGTTTTCTGGTCGGCTGTGTTCCCCATTCAAGGCTCTTGGCTTTGCCTCTGTGATGATGCAGTCTAATCCCAACCTCATCACAGAAGTATCATACTGTTTGTATAATGGAGACGTTTAAACTTACCTGTAGAGTGTCTGCTGTTCCGCGGAGTTGTTCTCTGTCAGGTCCCTCTGTTAAAAAAGGAATGTGTTAAAGTAATAACAGTAGGGGTTGCTCTGTTTGCCTCATTGAAAAGAGACGAGTGCACGCATCTATTTTCATCAAGAGAGTTATAGCTGCTGTTATACAGAAAGCGTTTTGTTTCTTTCTAGTTCTGTGTTTGTATTCACTGTATTTGCAATAATTACGTGGTTTCTCTACCGCTGTGTTTGGCGTTGTGCTCTTGCATGAATTTTCTTTAGGGGACGGGCACGCCTCATGCAGTCAGCTTTCTACCTGGGAGCGCATGTGCTTTCGTTAGGGGCGTGCATGCCTCATGCATTCAGCACAGAGAATCCGCTATGAATGAATGGCAATGAATGAATGATGATTGCGATTGCAGATGATTTCATGAACTATGAAGAGCACTCGGGGCCCGATGACTGTGGAGGGCGCTCAGGGCCCGAGTGAAAGAGACATTTGGCCAGAGGTCTCGTCGCGGTTACCCTACGGCTACATGCGCGAGGCCGGCTGGAAATAAATGAACAGTTACATGCACCACAGTGCCGCAGATAGGAAGAGGCTATGGCCACAGCAGCTGTGACGCGGCCCATCCCCCAGCGCATGACTGCACCGGGGGGAGACAGCCCAGCCTCTTCAACCCGACCAGGCACACCGCAGAACCGCTCGGCACTCAGGTAAAAAAAAAAGGATTTTCCAAAAACACAAGCTTGTCAACACTATCAAGTTTAAGTCTTGTAGGTGTACATGTAACCAGTGCTCCAGATAAGGTTTTGAGTGACTGAGTAATTTAGATATTATGCGAGTAAAATTCAACATTACTTTGAAGTCATGAGTATTTTCATAAATACTTTAACACTAACTTATGGGGTATGCATTAGCTAGAGCCTTTTATTTTAACACTAATGTTACTTTGAACTACTGTACAATAAATATCTTACAATAAAAACTTTCCTTTCCATATTATCCACCTAAAACAAATTCAGCAATGTCATTTTCACAGCCCTTTAGTCCTTGTGGCGGAGTGTCCCTCGTCTTTTGTATAATACGATTTAGGGTAGTGTTTATTATTTGCAGCACGGGCGAGCGGGGTGCCATTCTTATTTTGTGATTATTTTAAATGCAGGTATGAAAACCTATGCAGAATGTGACCGAGGGACAGTTCAATAATTAATAGCTAGTTTAATCCCTTGGTCACAAATTATAAAAGGCTGCAGCTGTCTGCGCTCAGGGGTTGGGAGGAGTTCAGTGATGAACGAGAGTGGAGACAGGAGGTAACAATTGCTAAAGGTGTTGATTCCAAAACCAGCACGATACTACTTATTTAGAATTATTTGTTTGTTTGGCCAACGCGCCCTTTGTTTTGCGTGTCTTTTGTTTGTTTATTAATAAATATACTGAACGCCACAGCATCTCAGTTTTCATCCGCCAGTCCTTCTTGTGGAGTGTGTTTCTGGTCTCAAGTCACCACTGCAAGCCTCCTGCTCACATATGGTGTCAGAAACGGGACGACAGCGCCTCCACGTGTCAGACCAGAAAGACGGCGGGTGAATTCAGTTTTTTCGCAAAACGAGTGTTTTTGGTTTGTTTGGAAGAAAATAAATAAATAAATAAATAAAGGGGAAAAAGTGGCTGGAGAAAGCAGCAACCTCCCCAGCAGCCAGAGCAGGTGCTCTGGTTTGAGATGCCTGCATCCAGGGAAATTCGAGACGAGGACCTGCGGCCGAAGCCAGAGCCAGGTTCCGCTTCCACTACCACGGGTGGACAACCTGCCCCTCACACCTCCACTACCACGGGAGAGACTACTCCTGCCCTGCCTCGCTCCGCCCAAGGATGCCTGCCATGCATCGCCTGGGGTTGCCTGGTACTCCGCATCACCTGGGGAGCTACCAGTTACAGGGTACGAGGGAGAAGTGGAGCTCCCGCTGCCGCCTCTATGGCCAGGGGCTCCCCTCCTGAGATCACCTCTGAGGGTCCGCTGCTGCTGCCGTCCCCTCCCGGGAGTCCGCTGCTGCCGTCACCTGGGGTCGTTGCCGACTCCGCTTTGCCTGAGGTTGCTGTCAGCCCTGCTTTTCTGTAAGAAATACTGTGGCCGGAGCCCAACAAGGGGGAGAGGTCAGGAGACCACCCCCACAGACAGCCAGGCGGCTGCCAGGATTGCATTGGCCACTGCAGCTGTGGGGTGGGAGGAGGACCTCCCACCATGGCTGCCACCACATGGACATATTGTTGCCCCTGTGGCCTTTTGAGGCCATGTGTGCTGCGCACAATGGGGGGGGGGGGGGGGGGGGGCATGTGTGGCGGAGTGTCCCGCCCCTTTTGTGTATTATGATTTAAGTATTGTTTATTATTTGCAGCACGGACGAGCGAGATGTCGTCCACCATTCTTATTTTGTGATTATTTTAAATGCAGGTATGAAAACCCGTGCAGAATGTGACCGAGGGACAGTTCAATAATCCGCCCAGAGCTGCGTTGTCCTCTGACACTGTAGCTCCGAGGTGGCTGCATGGTGGGCCTGCAGTGAGTAAAGACGCTGACGGCACTCGCTTCGGAGGACAGCGCGCGTTCGGCGTCACCGCTCCCGAGTCAGCGCGGGGGTGAAAGTGGTGAGCTGAGCCTAAAAATGATTGGCTATTCCAAATTGGGAGAAATAAGATTATAAAAACAATTAGCGACCACTAAATAAAATAAAAAAATGTGCTTTATAATTTGAATACCTAATTTACCTAAGCTTGAAAAGTTCCTAAATTAATAGGATCTGATAGGACTTTTATTACTTATTTAACTAAGTCTGCCCACAGCCCACAGTGACAGATTCCATGGGGGGAATCTATGTTGTCTATACATTGTTTACGGTGAATCTCACCGGCTTTTTTTTCCCTGGTGAGTGGTGGCTGACTTTAACAACAGTTTGTGAGCGCACAGGCTCACCGGTGGAGCAACGGGAGAATAAAACAACGCGCCCACTGTATCACCCTGCTCGGTAAGTTAATAGCACAGTAATTTATTAGGCTGTGTGTTAGCGCCATTCAAAAATAAAATAAACAACGTTATGGATTATTTGTTTAACCATTCTGATTATGAGTGTACCACATAAATGGTACACAGCCAGTCAATTTTTTTTTTAAATCTGGCTTTTTGTACATTTAGCATGCTTTGATTAGATTACAATATAAAAATAAAATAACTAGTTATCATCTGCAATAAATTCACCTGATGTTTAATTTTTAAACTATTATTGTGTTATTTTATATACTGTTATTTTTTGGCTTCAGAGTTGTTACAGTAAATTAAAATAAATAAATAAAATTCCCTGTTTATTTTCACTGCGGAAATCTGGTAATCCTAAACCACAAGGACAGTGCGAGAAACTGAAGCTCTGGTAGAAACTTTGG
Organism: Polyodon spathula; assembly: GCF_017654505.1. Taxonomy (NCBI): domain Eukaryota; kingdom Metazoa; phylum Chordata; class Actinopteri; order Acipenseriformes; family Polyodontidae; genus Polyodon; species Polyodon spathula. The sequence continues at coordinate 1,540,677 of NC_054587.1, forward strand.
TCAGACACCAAAATCTTGCCGAACTCGCCAAAACTCGGTCCTGGAAAAATCCGAAAGGGGGAAGAAAAAAAGCTTTAGCTGGCGTGCATATTCTTTCATGGTGGTTTTTAATTTCTGCGTGTTTAATAACGTGTACGGTAACCAAAGAGAGCCCGCGCCTCAAATAGAAAAGCGGCTAAGCGAAGCCTTTCAATATATGAAACTGTGGTTATTTCAGCCGTTTATCATGCCCACATTGGCATGCTTGAAAGAAAATGAAAATACTGTATTCACGATTTGAAAACGCAGGTGTACAAATGATACCCGTGTTTTTACAAGCAAACCTCGCACCCGAGCTGTTAGAAGTCCTGAAAAGATCGTGAATGACATTTCCGACCTGAACGCTTTGTTACCCCAAGTCTGGGTAACTGACATTTGTTTCACTGTCATCACGATGCCAGATTAAGTACTACTTCTTCCACTCCACTCTATATTTGTCTTTTTTTTTCTGATACTTTGTTTCTTTATCATTACTGATTTAATTATTACCAGCTGCCCTTCAGTACATAGTCTCCGATGCTGACTGTACAACATACACAACGTGTGGCGGGAAATCTGTTCAATTAAGCCATTATCGGGGGTGCAGGGGTTGGGTATGTTTTTAAAAACGGGTTTGTAAATTTTTTTCAGCTTTTTGGCAGAGTGACCAATTTTCCTGCGTTCATAAAACAGAAGCCATGTGGACTATACTATATACATTATACAGTTAAAATGTTGCCGGCCCAGTTAGGCCTGTGGTGCTTCGTAACTATCGGCCAAACTGCTCTCTGTACCAGTCCCGGCCTGCCGGGCCATGGTTAATGTCGAACCCTGATGTATTATCAATTTGAAGGTATCTGTGGTTTTAAAACGTTGTCATTATTTCTACACAGTATTAGAAATACAAAGAAATACAAAAACTTGGATTTTGTCATTCCAGGTTTGCCGTTCACTTCTCTCCCGTGTATAATATTTATTTTAAAGGCAGCGAAATACGCAATCTCTTTGTTTAGCTGTACCTGAGAAAATGCAGTGAAAACGAAAGCAGTCATATTTAGCTGGAAACGAGGTATTCTCAGCACAGCTAAGATTTTAGTTTTGGTTTGAAAACAGCAGGAGCTTAGCCTGATTTTTAATTTTTGCTTGACAGACGCCCTTATGCAGGGCGAGTTACAGAGGTAACAAGTTATTACAATACAGCTAAGAGATTACAATACAGCTAAGAGAAAAAGCAACAGTTTATTTGAGGATTTTTTTAGTTTTTTGTTAAATGAAACGTTTTTTGCAGTTATTGTGCACACTGTTTGTTTCGGTAGGTTGTATGCAGTGTATACGTGCAAGTACTGTTATAAGCTACAAAAAATGTTTGCCTTGCTTCACTCGGCACCATACATTCTCAGTCTTGGCTACTTTGCTCTGCTCAAACCCCGGGGAGATATTTGATGTATTCAGAGTTGTAATTGATTTAAATCATGTTTGTAATGTAAACTATTTCCTGTGACGTCAGACCTTAGGTACTTGCCCGTCCACCCAAAGTTGAGGCCCACCCAAATTTCCATTCCTAGCTACGCCACTGCGCAGAAGTACACATTTCTCCCATTCACTTGCTAGGTCACTCCACATCTCCAAATATCAGACTGATATTTTGTCTAGCAAATAGATAAGTTTACAGCGGATGAATGTCACAGTATATTTGAGCACAGATATAATAGCCTACATTTCAACAGTCACTGCCAAAGCAGACTGCTTATTCTTTCAGAAGTAATGGTCGTGTGTAACAGGGACACAAGATTATATTGGTGCCGGGCCATGTTTTAACAAGCCTGATGTTGTCATCCTGGCTTTACTGTGAAACTGACTGCACTGGACTGGAGAATAATGTGCGCCGCCCCCTAGGAACCCCTGGTCACGGTCGGCAATGACATAGCTAGATTCGAACCTGTGACCTCCATCCTACACTCCACGCGGAGTGCCTTTACTGGATGCGCCACTCGGGAGCCCCACTCTGACATTGATACTAACATAAGAACATAAGAACATAAGAAAGTTTACAAACGAGAGGAGGCCATTCGGCCCATCTTGCTCGTTTGGTTGTTAGTAGCTTATTGATCCCAAAATCTCATCAAGCAGCTTCTTGAAGGATCCCAGGGTGTCAGCTTCAACAACATTACTGGGGAGTTGATTCCAGACCCTCACAATTCTCTGTGTAAAAAAGTGTCTCCTATTTTCTGTTCTGAATGCCCCTTTTTCTAATCTCCATTTGTGACCCCTGGTCCTTGTTTCTTTTTTCAGGCTGAAAAAGTCCCTTGCGTCGACACTGTCAATACCTTTTAGAATTTTGAATGCTTGAATTAGGTCGCCACGTAGTCTTCTTTGTTCAAGACTGAACAGATTCAATTCTTTTAGCAGCCCTACACTGTATCCTAAGATACAGCAGACCTCGGAGAGCAAGCAACGTTCAAACGTGGTTCTCGGTCACTTCATTATCACCTGATTATGTTAGCCAATTAAAGTCTGACTATTGTGGCAATTGCTGGGCATAGTAACTACTAGCTTAATCAAAAACGAAATTGAAATACACAAAAATATTTTCAGTGGATGAGGAATGGGGAGAAAACGTAAATCAGTTTATGAATATTCAAAAGAAAACAAATGCCTCGAAGTGTACAAAACTAAAAATTAGCAGAAGTGGCTCAGGTGAGGCAGAGGATGCACAGCGCTGAGGCACATGTGCACGCTGCCAATAACAAAACACACTGAAAAATAAGCAGCGCATTAAACCAAAACAAGGAACTGAATTGAGAGACAAGCAATCCATCATGTGGCTTTTACACATGCTTTAATAAAAGAGCGTGCAGAATGACTGTGTTAATGAGTTCACCATTAACCATCCACCAGTTAGACACTGCCTGAACTGACAATCTTAATCATAAGTCTTTGACAGAAAATGGTGATGCTTTAGTTGGTAAATTTATATGCACTGATGAAAATGTCCAGTGTGATTTCTGACATGTCTCCTGATGGCTTACATCACCCAGTTCTGACAGATTTCTTTTCTTTTTACGATTTCAAGGTGAATAAACCTGATTTGTTTGGTGCTGATGTCACGTTCATACCTTCTGTAGATACTATTTCCGTCAGCACAGTAATTGCCCAAACGTTCGCAAAGTACCAGCTAACTTGGGAAAATGAAACAGATTCTGCTTCATCACACATGCCAGGGACATTAACCCTAATCAGAAACCAGAACTGCTACGCATCACATTTCACAAAGGTGTGTACACTGAGATTTTTTGCCCTAACGATTTTATCCCTATTTTAATATATGTAAAATAAACTCCGAACAATTCCCTTCGGTGTCCCGTTCAGTGGAGCATGCTTTCAACGGGACATTTAAAAGTTTTATCACATCAGATATATTTTACAATTTTTGTGTATGTTAATTATTTGTGAAATCATTTTATAACAAGTAAAGAGACGAACAGTGCCTTTTTTTACCTACTTTGTCCAAGCTGCTACTCGTAGTTTGTTTACTGTACTATATTGCTGTGTCTTGATAATATTTTATGTTGTAATGTTATGTATTTCTAAAGTAACCAGTGTTACCACACTGTTAAATGATTTAATCAATAAGTTTCTTTAAAGCGCTGTTTCTATTCGCCAACGAACGGGACAGTGCTCAGAAAATAGCATTTTGCATAATTACGCATTGTCATAATTTGCTAATGTTGCTGTTTTCTTCAAAAGGCCTTGGGCAAATGTGAAATCTACTGCAAAAGTTTGATGCATTTTTTTTAACATGGCTAAAAACAGCACAAACTAGAACATTTCTTACGCCTGCATTGACTCTCCATAGAATTGGTTTTGCCGAGCTCTCTGTATACACCAGTGCAGTGCGTGCAGTGAGATGGAAGTCAAGAATCTTCTTTAGAAAGAATATTTTTTTAAACTCCCTTTCTAATAAACTGCAACATTCCTGGCTGTAGCAGTTTTGTGTGAGGCTGGATTTTCATTAGTTAAAATATTAGTGTGTGCTCCCACTGGCTAGAAAGGTTGCAGTGTTTTCGGCACAGTGCGAGACTGAGAGTTGGAAGTTTGCAGGGAAGTCCATCTGGTTGATTGGAAATTAACCTTTCATCTTAATGAATTGCCAAATTAATTAATTATTAGATTAATTAACAAATAAGTTTATGAATTACTGTATGAATTGACAAATTTATGGACAGAATTGCTGGACAAACTGTGACTGCAATTCACTTGTACAAATTGACAAACAGTGTAAATCACTTGACAAATTAATGGCTGGATAGTTTTGGCACAAATGGCGCTCCATAATTATCACTTGTACGTGTAGCACAGCGGTTGCATCAGTGTATAATCACTTGTACGTGTAGCACAGTGCCTGCATCAGTGTATAATCACTTGTACGTGTTGCACAGCGGCTGCATCAGTGTATAATCACTTGTACGTGTTGCACAGTGGTTGCATCAGTGTATAATCACTTGTACGTGTAGCACAGCGGCTGCATCAGTGTATAATCACTTGTACGTGTAGCACAGCGGCTGCATCAGTGTATAATCACTTGTACGTGTAGCACAGCGGCTGCATCAGTGTATAATCACTTGTACGTGTAGCACAGCGGCTGCATCAGTGTATAATCACTTGTACGTGTAGCACAGCGGCTGCATCAGTGTATAATCACTTGTACGTGTAGCACAGCGGCTGCATCAGTGTATAATCACTTGTACGTGTAGCACAGCGGCTGCATCAGTGTATAATCACTTGTACGTGTTGCACAGTGGTTGCATCAGTGTATAATCACTTGTACGTGTAGCACAGCAGTTGCATCAGTGTATAATCACTTGTACGTGTAGCACAGCAGTTGCATCAGTGTATAATCACTTGTACGTGTAGCACAGCGGCTGCATCAGTGTATAATCACTTGTATGTGTAGCACAGTGGCTGCATCAGTGTATAATCACTTGTACGTGTTGCACAGTGGTTGCATCAGTGTATAATCACTTGTACGTGTTGCACAGCGGCTGCATCAGTGTATAATCACTTGTACGTGTAGCACAGCGGCTGCATCAGTGTATAATCACTTGTACGTGTAGCACAGCGGCTGCATCAGTGTATAATCACTTGTACGTGTAGCACAGCGGCTGCATCAGTGTATAATCACTTGTACGTGTAGCACAGCGGCTGCATCAGTGTATAATCACTTGTACGTGTAGCACAGCGGCTGCATCAGTGTATAATCACTTGTACGTGTAGCACAGCGGCTGCATCAGTGTATAATCACTTGTACGTGTAGCACAGCGGCTGCATCAGTGTATAATCACTTGTACGTGTAGCACAGCGGCTGCATCAGTGTATAATCACTTGTACGTGTTGCACAGCGGCTGCATCAGTGTATAATCACTTGTACGTGTAGCACAGCGGCTGCATCAGTGTATAATCACTTGTACGTGTAGCACAGCGGCTGCATCAGTGTATAATCACTTGTACGTGTAGCACAGCGGCTGCATCAGTGTATAATCACTTGTACGTGTTGCACAGTGGTTGCATCAGTGTATAATCACTTGTACGTGTAGCACAGTGGTTGCATCAGTGTATAATCACTTGTACGTGTAGCACAGCGCCTGCATCAGTGTATAATCACTTGTACGTGTAGCACAGCGGCTGCATCAGTGTATAATCACTTGTACGTGTAGCACAGCGGCTGCATCAGTGTATAATCACTTGTACGTGTTGCACAGCGGCTGCATCAGTGTATAATCACTTGTACGTGTAGCACAGCGGTTGCATCAGTGTATAATCACTTGTACGTGTTGCACAGCGGCTGCATCAGTGTATAATCACTTGTACGTGTAGCACAGCGGCTGCATCAGTGTATAATCACTTGTACGTGTAGCACAGCGGCTGCATCAGTGTATAATCACTTGTACGTGTAGCACAGCAGTTGCATCAGTGTATAATCACTTGTACGTGTAGCACAGCGGTTGCATCAGTGTATAATCACTTGTACGTGTAGCACAGCAGTTGCATCAGTGTATAATCACTTGTACGTGTAGCACAGCGGCTGCATCAGTGTATAATCACTTGTACGTGTAGCACAGCGGTTGCATCAGTGTATAATCACTTGTACGTGTAGCACAGCGGCTGCATCAGTGTATAATCACTTGTATGTGTAGCACTGTGCCTGCATCAGTGTGTAATCACTTGTACGTGTAGCACAGCGGCTGCATCAGTGTATAATCACTTGTACGTGTAGCACAGCGGCTGCATCAGTGTATAATCACTTGTACGTGTTGCACAGCGGCTGCATCAGTGTATAATCACTTGTACGTGTAGCACAGCGGCTGCATCAGTGTATAATCACTTGTACGTGTAGCACAGCGGCTGCATCAGTGTATAATCACTTGTACGTGTAGCACAGCGGCTGCATCAGTGTATAATCACTTGTACGTGTAGCACAGCGGCTGCATCAGTGTATAATCACTTGTACGTGTAGCACAGCGGCTGCATCAGTGTATAATCACTTGTACGTGTAGCACAGCGGCTGCATCAGTGTATAATCACTTGTACGTGTAGCACAGTGGTTGCATCAGTGTATAACCACTTGTACGTGTTGCACAGCGGCTGCATCAGTGTATAATCACTTGTACGTGTTGCATCAGTGTATAATCACTTGTACGTGTAGCACAGCGGCTGCATCAGTGTATAATCACTTGTACGTGTAGCACAGCAGTTGCATCAGTGTATAATCACTTGTACGTGTAGCACAGCAGTTGCATCAGTGTATAATCACTTGTATGTGTAGCACAGTGGCTGCATCAGTGTATAATCACTTGTACGTGTAGCACAGCGGCTGCATCAGTGTATAATCACTTGTACGTGTAGCACAGCGGCTGCATCAGTGTATAACCACTTGTACGTGTAGCACAGCGGCTGCATCAGTGTATAACCACTTGTACGTGTAGCACAGCGGCTGCATCAGTGTATAATCACTTGTACGTGTAGCACAGCGGCTGCATCAGTGTATAATCACTTGTACGTGTTGCACAGTGGTTGCATCAGTGTATAATCACTTGTACGTGTAGCACAGCGGCTGCATCAGTGTATAATCACTTGTACGTGTAGCACAGCGGTTGCATCAGTGTATAATCACTTGTACGTGTAGCACAGCGGCTGCATCAGTGTATAATCACTTGTACGTGTAGCACAGCGGCTGCATCAGTGTATAATCACTTGTACGTGTAGCACAGCGGCTGCATCAGTGTATAATCACTTGTACGTGTAGCACAGCGGCTGCATCAGTGTATAATCACTTGTATGTGTAGCACAGCGGCTGCATCAGTGTGTAATCACTTGTACGTGTAGCACAGCGGCTGCATCAGTGTATAATCACTTGTACGTGTAGCACAGCGGCTGCATCAGTGTATAATCACTTGTACGTGTTGCACAGCGGCTGCATCAGTGTATAACCACTTGTACGTGTAGCACAGTGGCTGCATCAGTGTATAACCACTTGTACGTGTAGCACAGCGGCTGCATCAGTGTATAATCACTTGTACGTGTAGCACAGCGGCTGCATCAGTGTATAATCACTTGTACGTGTAGCACAGCGGCTGCATCAGTGTATAATCACTTGTACGTGTTGCATCAGTGTATAATCACTTGTACGTGTAGCACAGCGGCTGCATCAGTGTATAATCACTTGTACGTGTAGCACAGTGGTTGCATCAGTGTATAACCACTTGTACGTGTAGCACAGCGGCTGCATCAGTGTATAATCACTTGTACGTGTAGCACAGCGGCTGCATCAGTGTATAATCACTTGTACGTGTAGCACAGCGGCTGCATCAGTGTATAATCACTTGTACGTGTAGCACAGCGGCTGCATCAGTGTATAACCACTTGTACGTGTAGCACAGCGGCTGCATCAGTGTATAACCACTTGTACGTGTAGCACAGCGGCTGCATCAGTGTATAACCACTTGTACGTGTAGCACAGTGGTTGCATCAGTGTATAATCACTTGTACGTGTAGCACTGTGCCTGCATCAGTGTATAATCACTTGTACGTGTAGCACTGTGGCTGCATCAGTGTATAACCACTTGTACGTGTAGCACAGCGGCTGCATCAGTGTATAACCACTTGTACGTGTAGCACAGCGGCTGCATCAGTGTATAACCACTTGTACGTGTAGCACAGTGGTTGCATCAGTGTATAACCACTTGTACGTGTTGCACAGCGGCTGCATCAGTGTATAATCACTTGTACGTGTAGCACAGCGGCTGCATCAGTGTATAATCACTTGTACGTGTAGCACAGCGGCTGCATCAGTGTATAATCACTTGTACGTGTAGCACAGCGGCTGCATCAGTGTATAATCACTTGTACGTGTAGCACAGCGGCTGCATCAGTGTATAACCACTTGTACGTGTAGCACAGTGGTTGCATCAGTGTATAATCACTTGTACGTGTAGCACAGCGGCTGCATCAGTGTATAATCACTTGTACGTGTTGCACAGTGGTTGCATCAGTGTATAATCACTTGTACGTGTAGCACAGCGGCTGCATCAGTGTATAATCACTTGTACGTGTTGCACAGCGGCTGCATCAGTGTATAATCACTTGTACGTGTAGCACAGTGGTTGCATCAGTGTATAACCACTTGTACGTGTAGCACAGTGGCTGCATCAGTGTATAATCACTTGTACGTGTAGCACAGTGGTTGCATCAGTGTATAATCACTTGTACGTGTAGCACTGTGGCTGCCTTGCATCAGTAAGAACCCATCAAGAACATAAGAAAGTTTACAAACGAGAGGAGGCCATTCGGCCCATCTTGCTCGTTTGGTTGTTAGTAGCTTATTGATCCCAAAATCTCATCAAGCAGCTTCTTGAAGGATCCCAGGGTGTCAGCTTCAACAACATTACTGGGGAGTTGATTCCAGACCCTCACAATTCTCTGTGTAAAAAAGTGTCTCCTATTTTCTGTTCTGAATGCCCCTTTTTCTAATCTCCATTTGTGACCCCTGGTCCTTGTTTCTTTTTTCAGGCTGAAAAAGTCCCTTGCGTCGACACTGTCAATACCTTTTAGAATTTTGAATGCTTGAATTAGGTCGCCACGTAGTCTTCTTTGTTCAAGACTGAACAGATTCAATTCTTTTAGCCTGTCTGCATATGACATGCCTTTTAAGCCCGGAATAATTCTGGTCGCTCTTCTTTGCACTCTTTCTAGAGCAGCAATATCTTTTTTATAGCGAGGTGACCAGAACTGCACACAATATTCAAGATGAGGTCTTACAAGTGCATTGTACAGTTTTAACATTACTTCCCTTGATTTAAATTCAACACTTTTCACAATGTATCCGAGCATCTTGTTAGCCTTTTTTATAGCTTCCCCACATTGCCTAGATGAAGACATTTCTGAGTCAACAAAAACTCCTAGGTCTTTTTCATAGATTCCTTCTCCAATTTCAATATCTCCCATATGATATTTATAATGTACATTTTTATTTCCTGCGTGCAGTACCTTACACTTTTCTCTATTAAATGTCATTTGCCATGTGTCTGCCCAGTTCTGAATCTTGTCTAGATCATTTTGAATGACCTTTGCTGCTGCAACAGTGTTTGCCACTCCTCCTACTTTTGTGTCGTCTGCAAATTTAACAAGTTTGCTTACTATACCAGAATCTAAATCATTAATGTAGATTAGGAATAGCAGAGGACCTAATACTGATCCCTGTGGTACACCGCTGGTTACCACACTCCATTCTGAGGTTTTTCCTCTAATCAGTACTTTCTGTTTTCTACATGTTAACCACTCCCTAATCCATGTACATGTGTTTCCTTGAATCCCAACTGCGTTCAGTTTGAGAATTAATCTTTTGTGCGGGACTTTGTCAAAAGCTTTCTGGAAATCTAAATAAACCATGTCATATGCTTTGCAATTATCCATTATCGATGTTGCATCCTCAAAAAAATCAAGCAAGTTAGTTAGGCACGATCTCCCTTTCCTAAAACCATGTTGACTGTCTCCCAGTATACTGTTACCATATAGGTAATTTTCCATTTTGGATCTTATTATAGTTTCCATAAGTTTGCATATAATAGAAGTCAGGCTTACTGGTCTGTAGTTACCTGGTTCAGTTTTGTTTCCCTTTTTGTGGATCGGTATTACGTTTGCAATTTTCCAGTCTGTCGGTACAACCCCTGTGTCAAGAGACTGCTGCATGATCTTGGTTAGCGGTTTGTAAATTACTTCTTTCATTTCTTTGAGTACTACTGGGAGGATCTCATCCGGCCCAGGGGATTTGTTTATTTTAAGAGCTCCTAGTCCCTTTAACACTTCTGCCTCAGTTATGCTAAAGTTATTTAAAACTGGATAGGAACTGGATGACATGTGGGGCATGTTGTCAGTATCTTCCTTTGTAAAAACTTGTGAAAAGTAATCATTTAACATATTTGCTATTTTTTTTTCTTCCTCTATGATTTTGCCATTTGTATCTCTTAAACATTTAATCTCCTCTTTGAATGTTCTCTTGCTGTTGTAATATTGGAAAAACATTTTGGAATTGGTTTTAGCTCCCTTAGCAATGTTCATTTCTATTTCTCTCTTGGCCTTTCTAACTTCCTTTTTGACTTGCATTTGCAGTTCTGTGTACTCTTTCTGTGTACTTTCTTTTTGGTCCTTTTTTAATGCTCTGTAAAGTGCCTTTTTTCGCTGAATATTTTTTTTTAATTGATCTATTAAACCATTTTGGCAATTTAGTTTTACATTTAGATTTGTCTACTTTAGGGATATAATTGTTTTGTGCCTCTAGTACTACATTTTTGAAGAACAACCATCCTTCTTCTGTGGGTGTTTTCTCTATTTTACTCCAATCTACTTCTGTTAGTCTCTGTTTCATACCTTCATAGTTTGCTTTTCTAAAATTGTAAACCTTAGCTTTAGTCTTTACTTTTGAGGATTTAAAAAACACTTCAAATGAGACCATGTTGTGGTCTGAGTTTGCCAGTGGTTCTCTGACCTCTGTTTTAGTTATTCTATCTTCGTTATTTGAAAAGACTAAATCAAGGCATGCCTCCCCTCTAGTCGGTGCCTTGACAAATTGTGTTAGGAAGCAGTCATTTGTCATTACCACCATTTCAATTTCGTCCTTCGTGCTACCCACCGGGTTTTCCCGTTTTATTTGGGGGAAGTTGAAATCCCCCATTAGTATGGCTTCTCCTTTGCTACACACATTTCTAATGTCATTGTATAACAGATTATTGTGCTCACCGTCTGAATCTGGCGGTCTATAGCATGCTCCTATTATTATGCCTTTTGAATTTTTGTCTGTTATTCTGACCCATATTGATTCGGTTTTATTTTCTTTGTCCAGGTTTAACACCTGGGCTTCAAGACTGTTTCTTATGTATAGCGCTACCCCTCCTCCTCTTCTGTCCTGCCTGTCTTTCCTATACAGTGTATACCCACAAATATTATATTCGTCCCCATCACTCTCAGATAACCACGTTTCTGTAACACCTATCACATCATAGTTACCTGTTAGTGCAGTAGCTTCAAGTTCTAAAATTTTGTTTCTGATACTTCTAGCATTTAGATAAATACATTTAATGGTTGTCTTACCTGAGTTGTTGTTGCATCAGTGTATAATCACTTGTACGTGTAGCACTGTGCCTGCATCAGTGTATAATCACTTGTACGTGTAGCACAGCGGCTGCATCAGTGTATAATCACTTGTACGTGTTGCACAGTGGCTGCATCAGTGTATAATCACTTGTACGTGTTGCACAGTGGCTGCATCAGTGTATAATCACTTGTACGTGTTGCACAGCGGCTGCATCAGTGTATAATCACTTGTACGTGTAGCACAGCGGCTGCATCAGTGTATAATCACTTGTACGTGTAGCACAGTGGCTGCATCAGTGTATAATCACTTGTACGTGTAGCACAGCAGTTGCATCAGTGTATAATCACTTGTACGTGTTGCACAGCAGTTGCATCAGTGTATAATCACTTGTACGTGTAGCACAGCAGTTGCATCAGTGTATAATCACTTGTACGTGTAGCACAGCAGTTGCATCAGTGTATAATCACTTGTACGTGTAGCACAGCGGTTGCATCAGTGTATAATCACTTGTACGTGTAGCACAGCGGCTGCATCAGTGTATAATCACTTGTACGTGTTGCACAGCGGCTGCATCAGTGTATAACCACTTGTACGTGTTGCACAGTGGTTGCATCAGTGTATAATCACTTGTACGTGTTGCACAGTCAACCGCCAAAGATGCATATTTACCCGCTACATGCTTTCAAAACAAGCTAAATGTGGGGCTGGCCCGACCCCCGTGGCACGCATAATGGATTCAGATGTGAAAAAAAACAACCACGCCACGCTTCAGAAATACAACAAACATAAAACAACACAACCCTTTCACAATAACACAACCTACCAGCTTTCTGCAATTTTAAAACCTATCTTACGAATCACAAGACAGGCGCTTACCTGCCCTCTCCCTCCCTCAGTGTCTGCAACGAGGAATACACCAACCGCAAAACAGAGACTCTTCACGTCGGTTTAGCAATTCATCTAATGCTGTCAGCAAAAGGAATGGCATTACTGGACATTTTCATTAAAAAAATAACCGAGACTTTCAATTTTTACCACCGTAGTCGAGCTGTTTGTAGCTTTTCTAGGGAAAATAATTTGAATTCAGGTAACCCCCACCCCTCTCTCCCCGGAGTTGGTATAGCCCTACATTATCAACCGAGAAGCTCACAGAAGGCAGTGAAGCGCAAATGCTGCGAGTTTTTCGCAGGTATATAATGTGTTTTGTGCACCGATATTGCTGTTTTTCGTCCTCTTCCTCAAACCGTGATGTTCAGACACTAACGGCATACCAATGCTAATGTTTCTCTGAAGTATATTAGGTTCAAGTTGAGCGCCTTTGTCACGAACCGAGGGAGAGAAAAACAAAAAAAAACAAAAGCATAATGTAACTTCAGCTGACAAAAATATAACTGTCATGGCTATTTAACTGAACCAAAGGATTATCTCCCTTTCCTAAAACCATGTTGACTATCTCCCAGGGCCCTGTTACCATATAGGTCATTTTCCATTTTGGATCTTATAGTTTCCATAAGTTTGCATATAATAGAAGTCAGGCTTATTGGTCTGTAGTTACCTGGTTCAGTTTTGTTTCCCTTTTTGTGGATCGGTATTACGTTTGCAATTTTCCAGTCTGTCGGTACCACCCCTGTGTCAAGAGACTGCTGCATGATCTTGGTTAGCGGTTTGTAAATTACTTCTTTCATTTCTTTGAGTACTACTGGGAGGATCTCATCCGGCCCAGGGGATTTGTTTATTTTAAAAGCTCCAGGTCCCTTTAGCACTTCTGCCTCAGTTATGCTAAAGTTATTTAAAACTGGATAGGAACTGGATGACATGTGGGGCATGTTGTCAATATCTTCCTTTGTAAAAACTTGGGAAAAGTAATCATTTAATATATTTGCTATTTTTTTTCTTCATCTACAATTTTGCCATTTGTATCTCTTAAACATTTAATCTCCTCTTTGAATGTTCTCTTGCTGTTGTAATATTGGAAAAACATTTTGGAATTGGTTTTAGCTCCCTTAGCAATGTTCATTTCTATTTCTCTCTTGGCCTTTCTAACTTCCTTTTTGACTTGCGTTTGCAGTTCTGTGTACTCTTTCTGCGTACTTTCTTTTTGGTCCTTTTTTAATGCTCTGTAAAGTGCCTTTTTTTGCTGAATATTTTTTTTTATTTATCTGTTAAACCATTTTGGCAATTTAGTTTTACATTTAGATTTGTCTACTTTAGGGATGTAATTGTTTTGCGCCTGTAGTACTTCATGTACATACATATGAATAAGAACATAAGAAAGTTTACAAAGTTTACAAAGTTTACATTCGGCCCATCTTGCTCGTTTGGTTGTTAGTAGCTAATTGATCCCAGAATCTCATCAAGCAGCTTCTTGAAGGATCCCAGGGTGTCAGCTTCAACAACATTACTGGGGAATTGATTCCAGATCAGAATTCTCTGTGTAGAAAAGTGCCTCTTATTTTCTTTTCTGAATGCCCCTTTGTCTAATCTCCATTTGTGACCCCTGGTCCTTGTTTCTTTTTTCAGGTCGAAAAAGTCCCTTGGGTCAACACTGTCAATACCGTTTAGAATTTTTCTTCTTTGTTCAAGACTGAACAGATTCAATTTTTTTAGCCTGTCTGCATATGACATGCCTTTTAAGCCCGGAATAATTCTGGTCGCTCTTCTTTGCACTCTTTCTAGAGCAGCAATATCTTTTTTATAGCGAGGTGACCAGAACTGCACACAATATTCAAGATGAGGTCTTACAAGTGCATTGTACAGTTTTAACATTACTTCCCTTGATTTAAATTCAGCGCTTGTCAGGTGCGTCGGGTCCAATTTATTTTCACACATGCTGTTTATTTTGCACTCGCTGTTTAAAATATATTTTTATTTCAGAGTAAAACAGGTTTAAAATGCATTGCATGGTAAAACGACATCAGTACTGAATCTCCAGCCAAGCCCCACCCCTTGTTGGCTGTGTTTTTCACATACCTCTTTTAGACGTGCCTACTGATAAATCCTCTCCTGGTCATTTGTTTTATCACCAACCTCCTCAATAATTTGATCCAAATCATTATTTTATTAATATAACGTCTCACAAAGTTTTGTAAATGTCCGTGGTATTCTTTGAGCGCTGGATGCGGAAGCAGCTATCTCCTTTGTTTGCGTCCGTGTTATCTCTGTGGTGAAGCTGCTAGCTCTTATGGAAACTATAATAAGATCTAAAATGGAAAATAATAGTATCCCTAGAGCCAGTCAGTATGGTTTTAGGAAAGGGAGATCGTGCCTAACTAACTTGCTTGATTTTTTTGAGGATGCAACATCGATAATGGATAATTGCAAAGCATATGACATGGTTTATTTAGATTTCCAGAAAGCTTTTGACAAAGTCCCGCACAAAAGATTAATTCTCAAACTGAACGCAGTAGGGATTCAAGGAAACACATGCACATGGATTAGGGAGTGGTTAACATGTAGAAAACAGAAAGTACTGATTAGAGGAGAAACCTCAGAATGGAGTGTGGTAACCAGCGGTGTACCACAGGGATCAGTATTAGGTCCTCTGCTATTCCTAATCTACATTAATGATTTAGATTCTGATATAGTAAGCAAACTTGTTAAATTTGCAGACGACACAAAAGTAGGAGGAGTGGCAAACACTGTTGCAGCAGCAAAGGTCATTCAAAATGATCTAGACAAGATTCAGAACTGGGCAGACACATGGCAAATGACATTTAATAGAGAAAAGTGTAAGGTACTGCACGCAGGAAATAAAAATGTACATTATAAATATCATATGGGAGATATTGAAATTGGAGAAGGAATCTATGAAAAAGACCTAGGAGTTTTTGTTGACTCAGAAATGTCTTCATCTAGACAATGTGGGGAAGCTATAAAAAAGGCCAACAAGATGCTCGGATACATTGTGAAAAGTGTTGAATTTAAATCAAGGGAAGTAATGTTAAAACTGTACAATGCATTAGTAAGACCTAATCTTGAATATTGTGTTCAGTTCTGGTCACCTCACTACAAAAAGGATATTTCTGCTCTAGAAAGAGTGCAAAGAAGAGCGAAGAAGAGTTTAAAAGGCATGTCATATGCAGATATATAATTGAATAATTGAATCTTTTCAGTCTTGAACAAAAAAGATTACGCGGCGACCTGATTCAAGCATTCAAAATTCTAAAAAGTTTTGACAATGTTGACCCAAGGGCCTTTTTCGACCTGAAAAAAGAAACAAGGTCCAGGGGGTGAGAGGATGGAAGGGTGGTGGTTAATTCACTGACTCAGGAGACAGACAGGTGAACTTGACAACACCGCACAGGTGCCCAGTTTTATTTCAGGGATGCTTTGGGTTTCTTTAGCCTGCAGAGGGCGCTGTTGGTCCATGGTTTGCTTACCAACTATGGTAAACAGAACCACGGGAATACCAAGCAATGGTAAACAGTCCAGGTGCGCCCGCAGGTGCTTCAAAACAATAATGCAAAAATCAAAGGCACAAAGAAACAGAGAAAATAAAACTGTAACAAAAACTACAAGAAAAGGTGCTGCACTTTGCAGCACACCCACTTTCCCACCTCCCCGTGTCACTGCCATGACTCACAGGACTTCTATTCCTTGCTGTTTGCAATATAGCCTAGCATGCTATTATTTTGAGCTGAGCCTATTGGCTATTCCAAATTGGGGAGAAAATGATAAAGACTGGCGACTACTAAATGAAAAAAAAACAGTTACCAAGAGTTACCAAGGGTTACCAAGAGTTGCCAATGGCTACCAACAGTTACCAAGGTTATCAACAGTTACCAAGGTTACCAGCAGTTATCAAGGGCTACCAAAGGTTACCAAGGGTTATCTAGCCACATTGTTCATATTTTTTATTAATAGATACATTATTTCTGTAGGTGCAATTTTTGAATCGCTCTCCTCCCTTCTCTACTCCACCTGTTCCATCATGTCTTTCATATTATCCTCCTTCTCCTCTCTCCTGACGTCTCTTTGTTTGTTCAGACACACTCTGAGATAAAGAGAGGGTGATGAAAGAGGAGAAGAGAGATGAGAGTATAGATGAGATTATAGAAGGGAGGAGAGTGTAGAGTGTGTACAGCAGGGGTGGGCAATTCCGGTCCTGGAGGGCTGGTGTCCCACGTGGCTTTTGTTATAACTTTGCTCTAAATTACTTAATTGGAATAATTATTACCAATTATTGGTCTAATTAATTAATTAATTTAGAGCACAGTTGGAGCAAAATCCAGGCGGGACACCGACCCTCCAGGACCAGAATTGCCCACCCCTAGTCTAGAGTGTAGAGGAGAGTATAGAGTGTAGAGGGGAGTAAAGGAGAGTGTAGAGGAGGGTGTAGAGGAGAGTGTAGGAGAGTATAAAGTGTAGAGGAGAGTAGAGGAGAGTATAGAGTGTAGAGGAGTGTGTAAAGTGTAGAGGAGAGTGTAGAGGAGAGTAGAGGAGAGTGTAGAGTGTAGAGGAGAGTAGAGGAGAGTGTAGCTCCTCACATCTCCTCTCACAGCATCCTCTCACACTCTCAGGACCAATCTACTACATCTCCTCTCACATCTCCTCTAGACATATCTCCTCTCACATCTCCTACATACTCCTCTCAACATCTCCTTTCTCATCTCCTCACATCTCCTCTACATCTCATAACACACATATCCTCTCACATTACCTCTCATTATTTCAACATCTCCTCTGATTTCCTCTCTCAGCTCCTCTCCTCACTCCTCTCACATCTCCTCTCATATCTCACACATCTCATCCAGTCTCACATAGAGTGTCCATTCTCATATCTCTCACATCACCTGTCACATTTATCTCATCACATCACTGTCACATTTCTCTCTCATCTCTTCACATCTCCTATCACATCTCCATCTCCTCTCAGAGTCTCTCACATCTCCTATCAGGAGCTCCTCTCAGGCTTCTCCTCACACTACATATCCTCAGGAGCTCTCTCAGGATATCCTCTCACAGCTCCTCTCAGTGTCTAACTTCTCCTCTAAGCGTCTATCATTATAGCTCTCCGATTCTCAGTCTCAGAGTGTAGAGGAGCTCTTCATATCTCACATGTCCTCTCATAGAGGATCAGTCCTCACATCTCACATCTCACATCTCCTTCACATTTCCTCTCACATCTCCTATATCATCTCCTCTCACAGCTCTTCTCATTGTACACAGTTCCTCTCACATCTCAGTATCTCCTGTCACATGTCCTCTCATAGTTCAGAGGATCCTGTCATGTATCAAATCTCCTCTCACTATCTCATATCTCACATCTCCTCTGTATCTCCTCTCACATCTCCTAAAGATCCTCTCATATATCTTCTTCTCACAACTCCTCACAGGACATCTCCTCTCACAGCGCACTCTCATCTCAATTCTAACATCTCCTCACACATATCACATCCCTCTACATCATATCATAATCTCTCGCAATATCTACTAATATCTCTCACACCATAATCTCCTCTCCTCAATTCCTCTCAATCTCTCTCTCCGCTAAATCTCCTCTCTTATCTAAATCTACTAACATCAGGGATTGTAGAGGAGATTGTAGAGGAGTTTAGAGGAGAGTGTAGAGGAGAGTAGAGGAGAGTGTGTAGAGTAGAGTAGAGGAGAGTGTAGAGGAGTGTAGAGGAGAGTGTAGAGGAGATGTAGAGTAGAGTAGAGGAGTTTAGAGGAGAGTGTAGAGGAGATTGTAGATGAGTGTAGAGGAGAGTAGAGGAGAGTGTAGAGGAGAGTAGAGGAGAGTGTAGAGGAGAGTGTAGAGAGGAGTATAGAGGAGTAGTATAGAGGAGAGTGTAGATGAGTTTAGAGGAGAGTGTAGACGATTGTGTAAAGTAATTTAGAGGAGAATGTAGATTTAGAGGAGAGTAGAGGAGATAGGAGATTGTAGATGAGTTTAGAGGAGTGTGTAGACGATTGTGTAAAGTAATTTAGAGGAGAATGTAGAGGAGTTTAGAGGAGAGTATAGAGGAGATTGTAGATGAGTTTAGAGGAGTGTGTAGAGGATTGTTTAGAGGAGTTTAGAGGAGAGTAGATTTAGAGGAGATTGTAGAGGAGTTTAGAGGAGAGTATAGAGGAGATTATAGATGAGTTTAGAGGAGTGTGTAGACGATTGTGTAAAATAATTTAGAGGAGAATGTAGAGGAGTTTAGAGGAGAGTATAGAGGAGATTGTAGAGGAGTTTAGAGGAGAGTATAGAGGAGATTTAGAGGAGTTTAGAGGAGTGTGTAGAGGATTGTGTAGAGGAGTTTAGAGGAGATTTAGAGGAGATTGTAGATGAGTTTAGAGGAGAGTATAGAGGAGATTGTAGATGAGTTTAGAGGAGTGTGTAGACGATTGTGTAAAGTAATTTAGAGGAGAATGTAGAGAGGAGAGTATAGAGGAGATTTAGAGGAGAGTATAGAGGAGATTGTAGAGGAGTGTTAGAGGAGAGAGTTTAGAGGAGTTTGTAGATGAGTTTAGAGGAGAGTATAGAGGAGATTGTAGAGGAGTTTAGAGGAGAGTATAGAGGAGATTGTAGATGAGTTTAGAGGAGTGTGTAGACGATTGTGTAAAGTAATTTAGAGGAGAATGTAGAGGAGTTTAGAGGAGAGTATAGAGGAGATTGTAGAGGAGTTTAGAGGAGAGTATAGAGGAGATTATAGATGAGTTTAGAGGAGTGTGTAGACGATTGTGTAAAGTAATTTAGAGTAGAATGTAGAGGAGTTTAGAGGAGAGTGTAGAGGAGACTGTAGATGAGTTTAGAGGAGAGTATAGAGGAGATTGTAAATGAGTTTAGAGGAGTGTGTAGACGATTGTTTAGAGTAGAGTATAGAGGAGATTGTAGAGGAGTTTAGAGGAGAGTATAGAGGAGATTGTAGATGAGTTTAGAGGAGTGTGTAGACGATTGTGTAAAGTAATTTAGAGGAGACTGTAGAGGAGTTTAGAGGAGAGTATAGAGGAGATTGTAGATGAGTTTAGAGGAGTGTGTAGACGATTGTCTAAAGTAATTTAGAGGAGACTGTAGAGGAGTTTAGAGGAGAGTATAGAGGAGATTGTAGATGAGTTTAGAGGAGTGTGTAGACGATTGTGTAAAGTAATTTAGAGGAGAATGTAGAGGAGTTTAGAGGAGAGTATAGAGGAGATTGTAGATGAGTTTAGAGGAGTGTGTAGACGATTGTCTAAAGTAATTTAGAGGAGACTGTAGAGGAGTTTAGAGGAGAGTATAGAGGAGATTGTAGATGAGTTTAGAGGAGAGTATAGACGATTGTGTAAAGTAATTTAGAGGAGAATGTAGCGGTGTTTAGAGGAGAGTATAGAGGAGATTGTAAATGAGTTTAGAGGAGTGTGTAGACGATTGTCTAAAGTAATTTAGAGGAGACTGTAGAGGAGTTTAGAGGAGAGTATAGAGGAGATTGTAGAGAGCTCCTCACATGAAGCAGGTCAGTGTCGCCACGCAGCTCAGCAGTGACAGAGCTGTGGCTGCAATTACAAAGCTCTTGGCTTTTTCCAGGTTGAGTGCGACGGGGGAGGGGGGGGAGAGAGAAGCGTTCTCAGGGGGGGCAGGGGAGGAGACTGTCTGATTTCTCTGTGTCTTCGGGGGTGTGGTGGTGGGAGGAGAGGGGGTGACTGGAAGAAAGAAGGAGAGAGAGAGATATAAATAACTAGTGATAACACGTATATTAGCTGCATTAATTTGCATGACTTGTCATTTCAAACTGATTGAGGAGAGAGAGGGAGGGTGACAGACAGTGTGATTGAAACTAGCAGAAACTGAGTCAGCAGGCTCTAGCATTTGGGCGCTAGTATTATATATAAAGTGCCTATAGGAAGTATTCAACCCCCTTGGATGTTTTCACAGTTTGTTGTGTTACAACCTGAAATCTTGATGTATTTAAACGGGATTTTTTTCCCTTTGATTTACACAACCTATTCAACACTTTCAATTTGTGAAAAAAAGAGGGCTGAAAAAACAAAGGAGTTAAAAATAAAAACCTGAAAAGTCTTCATTAGATAAGTATTCACCCCCTTTGCTAAATAAGCTCAGGCGCAACCAGTTGCCTTCAGAAGTCACCCAATAAGTTAAATGGAGTCCATCTGTGTGCAATGAAAGTGGTTCACATGATTTCAGATTAAAGACACCTGTCTCTGTAAGGTCCCACAGTTGGGTAGTGCATTCAAAGCAGAGATACTACCATGAAGACCAAGGAGCTTTCAAAACAACTCCGGGATAAAGTTGTGGAAAGGCACAGATCAGGGGAGGGGTATAAAAAGACTTCAAAGGCATTGAATATCCCTTGGATCACAGTCAAGTTGATCATTAAGAAGTGGAAGGTATACGGCACCACCCAGAATCTGCTTAGAGCAGGGGGTTCTCCCAAACTGAGCAGCCGGGTAAGAAGGGCATTGATCAGAGTAGCCACCAAGAGGCCAATGACAACTCTGAAAGACCTACAGCGTTCCATGGCTGAGATGGGAGAAACTGTCCATGTGTCAACAATAGCTGAGGTACTCCACAAATCTGGCCTGTATGGAAGAGTGTCAAGAAGGAAGGCATTTCTGAAGAAAACCCCTGTAAAATCCCACTTGGAATTTGCAAAAAGGCATGTGGGAGACTCTGAAAAGATGTGGCAAAAGATTCTGTGGTCCGATGAAACAAAAATTAAACTATTTTGTCAAAATGCAAAGCGTTATGTCTGGCGCAAACCCAACACACATCAACACACATCACCCAGGTAACACCATCCCTACTGTGAAGCATGGCGGTGGCAGCATCATGCTATGGGGAGGCCTTTCATCAGCAGGGACTGGGAAGCTTGTCAGGGTAGAGGGCAAAATGGATAAAACACAGACAAATCCTCGCGGAAAACCTGCTTCAGTCTGCAAAAGACCTAAGACTGGGACGGAGATTCACCTTTCAGCAGGACAATGAACCCAAGCACGCAGCCAAAGCGACACTGGAGTGGCTTAAAAACAAGAAAGTGAACGTCCTAGAGTGACCCAGTCAAAGCCCGGACTTGAATCCAATTGAGAATCTGTGGCACGACTTGAAGATTGTTAGCCACCAATGATCCCCAACTTGACAGACCTTAAACAATTTTGCCAAGAGGAATGGCAGCATATTGGATGATCCAGATATGCAAACCTGGTAGAGACCTACTCCAAAAGACTCACAGCTGTAATTGCTGTGTATATATATATATATATATATATATATATATATACAGTGCCTTGCAAAAGCATTCAGATCCCTGACCAATTCTCTCATATTACCGAATTACAAATGGTACACTGAAATTTCGTTCTGTTTGATATTTTATTTTTAAACACTGAAACTCAAAATCAATTATTGTAAGGTGACATTGGTTTTATGTTGGGAAATATTTTTAAGTAAAATAAAAAACTGAAATATCTTGCTTGCATAAGTATTCAACCCCCGTGCTGTGGAAGCTCCCAGTTTGCACCGATGAAAGAAATTGCCCTAACGAGGACACAATTACCTTACCATTGGCCTCCACCTGTGAACCATTAAAGTTGCTGTCACATTTTCTGGCTAAAAACCCCACTGTTGAAGGATCATTGGTAAGACTGTGAATCTGAAGGAAAATGAAAACCAAAGAGCATTCTACAGAAGTTAGAGATAAAGTAATACAAATGCATAGATTAGGGAAAGGGTACAAAATAATATCCAAGTGTTTGGATATCCCAGTGAGCACAGTTGGATCAATAATCAGGAAGTGGAAGCTGCCTCACACCACCCAGGCACTGCCAAGAAAAGCCCGTCCCTCAAAACCCAGCGCTCAAACAAGAAGGAGACTTGTGAGAGAAGCCACAGAGAGGCCAACAATCACTTTGAAGGAGCTACAGAGTTCAGTGGCTGGGAGTGGAGTAATGGTGCACCAGTCAACCATACCAAGAGCTCTGCATAACACTGGCCTGTATGGGAGGGTGGCAAGAAAGAAGCCGTTTCTCAAAAAGTACCATGTGAAAGCATGTCTGGAGTTTGCCAGAAAGCATGAGAGTGACCCAGCTGCGATGTGGGAAAAGGTTTTGTGGTCAGATGAGACCAAGATAGAGCTTTTTGGCCAAAACTCAAAGCGCTATGTGTGGCGCAAACCTAACACTGCCCATGCTTCAAGACACACCATTCCTACAGTGAAGTATGGTGGTGGCAGCATCATGCTGTGGGGATGCTTCTCATCAGCAGGGACTGGGCATCTTATTACAATTGAAGGAAGAATGGATGGAGCAAAATACAGGAAAATACTGCAAGAGAATCTGCTTCAGTCCGCTAAAAAAAAAATGAAGCTTGGGAGGAAATTCACTTTGCAGCAGGACAATGATCCCAAGCACAAGGCAAAAGCAACATTGGAGTGGCTCAAGAACAAAAAAGTGAATGTCCTACAGTGGCCCAGTCAAAGTCCTGATCTCAATCCCATTGAGAATCTGTGGCACTATTTGAAAATTGAGGTAAACAAGCGTCGTCCAAACTGTTTATCAAGTAAACAGTTTTGTATTTTGATGTTTCTGTTGTGAGGGGAGAGGGCTAACGCTAAAATGTGCAATTTTCAAACTGAAATCTTATTTAGGGATACATTTCAATTCAGTAATAAAAATACTACAGTATTAACTAAAAGGCTCAAAATTATAGATTGGGCGCATCCCTTGCTAGTAGCTGCCTGTCTGCTTTTTCATTCAACAATTTCCTTCCGTTCCCTTTCAATTCGAAGATGGCCACCAAACATTGTTAGGGGATATATGCCTGCCTATTGGTGGGTGACACTGACCTCTTTCTATCAAAGCCGCTGATAGGTCCCCTCCCCTCTGTGACCCCCTCGGTCCCGTCTACCGAGGGGATACAACCGTCACGCTGGGGATCCTCACCCTCTTTTCGCTTCTCAGGTTGGTACGGTGAGACCTCTGTGTTGTATCGAGCCCTTTTTATTAATTAAAAAGCGCTGTGTTGAGCTTGTTACTAGCTCCCCTGTACTTCGTGCTGAAAGCTGGCTGGCTGCTTTCACAGAATCAGTAGCTCCTGAGTCGTAGCCTTTTTTCTATTTCTTACTATCAGCACCTGCTTGCGTGTCAGGCTGCTTCTCTCCTGTCTGTCGTCTGTAGTCGATTGACGGTAAGCAATATTATTAAGAGTGAGTGTGTGTTTTTCACCCCTTTCTTACTTGAGAGAGCGCTGTTACTCCACTGGGGCTGGGCCTGCCTTGTCCCCGTTGTCAAGTTAGTCCACCAGCCGCCTGCGGGCAGCCGGTCGGGCCTTGTTGTTTTGATTGTGCTGCACGTCCCCTTGCTTGCGCAGAGGACTAGCTGCAGCGCGGTTGCTTACAGCTGGACCAGCCGTGTACTTCTCATTGAGGCTTGACCCTTTGTTGAGTTGAGATATACTGTGTTCTCCTTTCACCACGTGTGTTGGGCCTTACAATCGAACAGACAGTGTGCTCTCCCCTATCTGTACTGCTATATTGTTAATAATAATAATAATAATAATAATAATAATAATAATAATAATAATAATAATAATAATAATGTTATTGTTATTGTATGTTTGCTGTATTGCTAAGTCAATCGCCCCCTGCGGCTTCGGCCCTGTCCCCCTGTTGTACGCTATGCGCTGCCCAGGTGTGTGACCATGTGGTCAGGGTAGGCACTGTTGCATAGCGGCCCATGCTACTTTGGTACCACAGTGTGCATGGTGCTCATTAACTTCCAGTACCCGATACAGGCAGTGTGCCGATGCTGCACGATGCCCGGCGCTACACAGTACTCAGTGCATGTGGTGCGCACGTTACCTGTTGCCCCGTGCTTAGTGCACATGGTGCTCTGTGTACGCATTGCACATTGTGCTCAGTGCTCACAGTACGCAGTGTGCTTGGTGCACGCGAGGCGCACGGTATATGGTGCTGCATGGTACTCGGTACATAGGGAGACAGGGCACTATGTTCGGACGAGGACGCGCTTTCCATCTCGGCCTTGTGGGGGGAGTCTGCTTTCCCAGCGGAGACGGAGGTCGAGGCGGAACCTGAGTTCCCGACTGAAGCGGTCCCTAGTTACTAGTGCGCCACCGCTGTCAGGGTCGATGCCCGTGCTCATGGGACACGTGGCAACGTATCTGCAGGTCCCCTGGGCCACATCGCTCCTTCTTTCGGCCCCAGCCCTTCCCCTCCTTCCCTGACTTTATGGAGGAGGTACGCTCCTATTGGGACCACCCAGCCACAGCGCCTGCTCAGTTGAGACACGGTTCTCAACTGGTCTTGCTGGAGGGGGCGGAGAAGCTGGACCTGGCGGGGTTTTCTCCCATAGACTCCACCACCTTGGTGAAGGCTCCATCGGTGGGAGGTCTGCCCCGGGACTCTATGTGCCTGATCCTACAATGCAGGGTTACGGAGACATACGTCTGGAGCGTTTATGTGGCGGGGGCCCAGAGCACCCGTTTGGCGAACACATCCAGTACAGCCGGTGGCAACGGAGTTGCGATTATTATCGCACACGTTGCTACAGATCTCCAGCCTGCAAGGGCAGATCCTGGGCTGGAGCCTGGCTGGCCTAGTGGTCACACAGACAGCCGTGGCTGTCGCAGGCGCGAGTGCCTGATGCCGATAATGCTGCGCTCTTGGACGCGCCTATATCGCCGGGCCAAACTTTTAGTCCAGCAGTGGAGGAGATCCTGCAGCGTCTTTTCGAGAACGCAAGGCGTCGAGGCAGGTAGCCGCGTTGCTCCCTCCCCCCGCTCTGGTGCACGGTAGGTTGAGCCGCTGGCTCATACCTTCGATGCAGACGGTCAGCAGGACGGGGCCAGTCCACGCAGCAGCACCCTAGAGGCGGTTCCAGGGCAATCGCCCTAGGCAGCCGCCTCAGCCAGCCCAGTCTCAGCCGCAGCTGCCCCAGCAGGGCCCCTGAAGGCTTGCAGCCTCAGACTCAGTTCACATCACAACAGCTGCACTGCTGCCACGCTCGCACCTCCGATGCATGGGTGCTTGCAACTGTACAACACGCGCTTCAGTTTCATTTGGTACCCCCTCCTTTTCACGGTGTCAGAGTGATGCACTACCTCGACAACTGGTTGATCTGTTCCTTCGCGGGAGGGAGCAGTGGCCAATAAGGGCGCTGGTGACGAAGCATCTGGTGAGGCTGGGCCTCACCATCAACGATGCCAAGAGTCGGCTGATGCCAGTGCAGTGCACAACGTATGTGGGGCTCCGGCTGTACTCCACTACGATGTGCGCATACCTGTCAAATGACTGAGTAGCAGCTCTCCAGCACCACCTCTTCCTGTTTTGACAGGGTTGCCCTTGTCTTGTGCCAGAAGTTACTGGATCTGATATTAGCCATCAAGCTGGGCTTACTGTGCATGCGCCCGCTGCAAGCGTGGCTCAATGCGTTTCACCTGCATCCCAAGAGCGACAGACGCCGTCAGCTGACAGTGTGTCTTGCGTGCTCGGCAGCCCTGTGCTGGTGGGGGGCTACCTCTCATCTGCGCCAAGGAGTCTGAATGGGAGTAGTTTCCAACCGCAGGGTAGTGACGACAGACGCCTCTAACTCAGGTTCTGGAGTCAGCCTGTCCTGGTTGGGCTGCTGGACATCCCTGCATATCAATATGCTGGAGCTGCAGACGGTTCTCCTTGCCCTCCAGCGCTTCCTACCTGTGGCGCACAACAAGCATGTGTTGATCTGCATGGACAATACATCAGTGGTGGCGTATGTCAACCAGCAGGATGGCCTTTGGTCCCCGGGGTTGCATCTCCTCGCCTTTTGGTTTTTGACTTGGGCCCAAAGAAACCTGCTGTCCCTTCGGGCGACGCATGTGCCGGGCATGGACAATCGGGCAGCGGACCTCCTCGAGAGGTGGTGGAGCTCATTTGGGAAGGCGCAGGTCGATCTCTTTACCTCGGCAGAGACGATGCATTGCCCCCTGTGGTACTCCCTGCACCGCCTAGGCGGTCCACTTGGCGTTGGCGCCCTAGCCCACGTATGGCCCAGAGTGCTCCTTTACACGTTCCCGCCTCTGCCATTACTCCCAGGCCCTTCTCGAAAAGGTCTGGTCAGAGAAGGCGTCAGTTCTCCTAGTGTCCCCCAAGTGGCCCAGGAGAATCTGGTTCTCGACCCTGTGCCAGCTATTGAACGGCCCGCCCTGGGAGATCCTGCTTTGCCTGGATCTCCTCAGTTAGGTGAGATTTTGGCACCTGGAGCCGGGCAGGCTCCAGCTGTGGATCTGGCCCCTGAAGAGTAGACAAACAGAAGCCTAGCCTAGCTGTGTATAATAAATCAATCTTTACTTCAGGTATAAAAGGACCATTGGGAATAGTGGACTAAAGCAGAATTGCTGTTCAAGTTTTATAAGCACAATTAAAATCAATTACCTAGATTTTCTATAGACTCGATAACTCTACCCTAAAGAACATTAATAACTAAGACTGGCATATAACAGAGGGCATCCTTTTTTAAAGGATGCTCCTCTTTCACAATTGAAACTGTTTGATGTGGGATTATTTTTTTGATTCAGATAGGTGTGTTTCACAAGGTTTCAATTGAAAGTTACATCAAGACACCTTGAGAATAAGAAACGGATTGTTTTTCTTATGGCATGAGAAAATATTGAGGTCCTACTAAGGAGATTCTGCTTTACGTCAGCAGTTTTGGGCGGTCATTGTTAATATTTGAGAAAATGTAATTGCAATGTATTTATTATACAGAACATATACAGTATATGTAATATTTTCACGATAACTGTGTCAATAACTGAAGGACCTGGGGCTGTCTAAATCCTACCTGCTTATCTCCAATACATTTTCACTCAACCCAATACACGTGGTAACAAACCGCTGCATGTCCAAGTACATCACTACTGTTAGGAGGATAAGAAGTTGAACGACCTCTGCCCGGTTCGGGCATTGAGATGTTACTGTGGATAGGACAGATTATTTATTTATTTATCTTTGTCTGCCTGGGTAGTAAGTGTTATTTCCTAGCCCCTTATGCCTCAAAAGTATTGGATTGTGGACACAGTCTCAACTGCGTATGATGGTGCTGGCTTACCCCCACCTGGAAAAACTACTCACATTCCACGAGATCTTTTGCTACGTCATTTTTGCCCTACTTTAGAGGTGCCTCCATGTTGAGATTTGGATTCATATGTTTTCCAGGTTTCTGACTTTATGTGAACGAAAAGACACAAATTCTCCCTTTTTCCCATTGGAAATAGTGATATTTTGAAATATCACTGTCCTGGTCACAAAAGCAAAGTTTGTGGGGAATAATAGTATGTTCTATACTTTTGAGGCATAAGCAATTAGGAAATAACATTACTACCCAGGAGCAAAAATTGTGAACGTTAGTGTTATTCAATACACACGACGCTAACCAGCAGAGTTGTAATAAAATTCCAATACGTATGCCAGCATTCCAATGTAGTTGTGGATCGAATGATCATGGTTTCGTCGCGAAAAGAGAAAGATCCTTCCCAGCTGACGGTTATACACCCTTGGTAGGCGTAACCGAGGAGGTCACAGAGGGGAGGGGGCCTATCGGCAGCTTTGATAGAAAGAGATCAGTGACACCCTCCAATAGGCAGGCATATATCCCAGAACGATGTTTTACACACACACACACACCATCACTCTTTCAGGCTGACACCACACACACACACACACACACACACACTAACCCACACACACACACACACACACTGACACACACACACACACACGGCCGAATCACACACACACATTCGGTGCATCCATAAAAAAAAATCTATCTATCTATCTATCTATCTATCTATCTATCACCATCTATCTACTACTATCACACTACTATCTATCTATCTATCTATCTATACAAAAATACATTGGAAATGTGAAAAAACACCAAGTTATCAAAAGTGCCTAGCCATTTAGAGATATCAAAACACATGCCAAGTTTCAGGAAACCATTGGGGGAACTTTGGCCAGCACCAAGCAAACAGGAACAACTGTGAAAGCGCTGGGGGTCAAGGTTGCCCCAGTGGTTTCTGGGCACTTTTAATAACCTGGTGTTTTTTCACATTTCCAAGGTGTTTTGCTTTCAGATACACAACACACACAGCCGCTAACCACATTATTAAAGCTATAATGACAATGACACCATCACAACCTGAAGTACACACACATGCTGGACAGTTTATTACACTCGTTACGCTTAACTGTACCAACATTAATAAAGACGAGTTACTTCTGTTTTTAATTGAAAAAGTAAGACTTCTAATGTATTCAGTTATTTCCCAGAAAAAACACATACATGAAATCAATATTAGTGTTAAGGTGCTTCTAAGTTATGATTGAGATACAGGCTTCACAGGTATCAATTGCATTTCTAAGGAGAGTAGACAAACAGAAGCCTAGCCTAGCTGTGTATAATAAATCAATCTTTACTTCAGGTATA
>NC_054587.1:1574741-1594046 GCF_017654505.1 Polyodon spathula
GTCCCGAAAGAGGCATCGCCAGGTTTTAGAGACAAATACAGCTGGAAATTTAGTCCATGTTGGTTTATAACATCACCCAGAGGAAGCATATAAATGGAAAATAGTAGAATGACCTAAAATAGAACCCTGTGGAGCACCACAAACTAATTCAGACAAAGCAGATTTCCCAATTAAAACACTGAGATACATGGAGACTCCATGTGTCTCTGTGTATCAATATGTATCTCCGTGTATCAGTGTATCTCAATATGTATTTCAGTGTGTCTCCGTGTACCTCAGTATGTATCTCAGTGTGTCTCTGTGTATCTCAGTGTATCTCAGTGTGTCTCTGTGTATCAGTGTATCTCAATATGTAGTGTGTCTCTGTGTATCAGTGTATCTCAATATGTATCTCAGTGCGTCTCTGTGTATCTCAGTGTATCTCAGTGTGTCTCTCTGTCTCAGTGTATCTAAGTGCGTATCTCAGTATTATATCTCAGTGTGCCTCTTTCTCTCTCTCTCGTTGTGGGAGGAGCCAGGTGAGTGCAGTTGTGATTCAGGAGAATCTAAATGTTTGCTAATCTTGTTGTGTTTTATTTAAAATGTGTTTGTATTGTGAGTAAATATAAACAGTGTTAGTGTATTTGTGAGTTAGTGTCGTTTGTTCTGCTGATCGTAGATGCACCGATATGGCGTGCAGTTTGGGTGGAGCAGGTGGGCCTTGCAGAGATCAAGCATGGGATATCACAAAATTGTCTAATGTTGAATTCAGATAAAAACAAAGGTTATGCTAGTGGGCTCACAGAACCAACAAAAAGGAAATGATTACATGAGCTCGACCCTTTGGGGGTCACCTTGATCCTGATCTCTCAACTGAGATCCATATAAGAGAAGTTAAAGTATCTTTTTACCATTTGAGAAAAATAACCAAACTCAGATGAATTATTTCCGTATCTGATGCAGAGAGACTAACGCATGCCTTTGTTTCATCTATTGATTATTGTAATGCACCTCTCTCTGGTATCCCAAAGCGTGTGGTATCCCACTTGTAGCTTACTCAGAATCCTGACTAACACCAGTAAAAATGAACATGTTACCTCTGCTTCAGCCTCTTTACACTGGCTCCCTGTGCAGTATAGAATTGATTTTAAGATTTTGCTGTTACCGTACAAGACTCTGAATGGATGAGCACCCAGTTATTTGCAGGAGTTACTGACCCCGTATCTTCCAAACCGCACTCTGAGATCACAGGATGTGGGGCTGCTGGTTATTCCCGGGGTCAACAAAAGCAACACGGGAGGAGAGAAGGCTTTTTCATGCAGAGCGCGTAGATTATGGAATGCTCTGACTTCATTTGGTCAGGGAAGCAGGGACTGTTACAGTTTAAGTCAAGACTAAAAATGCACTATTATAAAATGACTTTCTTATCTTAGTTTATTTAGCAGATGCCTCTATTCAAGGCAACTTCCAGAGACTAGGGTGTGTGAACTATGCATCAGTCACAGGTCACTTACAACAACGTCTCACCCCAAAGATGGAGCACAAGGAGGTTCATTGACTTGCTCAGGGTCACACAGTGAGTCAGCGACTGGGCTGGGACTTGAACCAGGGACCTCCTGGTTACAAGCCCTTTTCTTTAAACCAATGGATCACACAGGTCTGATTGTGGCAGTTGTGTGTGTGACATGCTATACAAATGTATTGTGATTTATTCTTCTTTTTTCTGCTCTGTACTGACAGTGCTTTGCGATACTTTAGTATAAAAAGAGTTTAGTGTGCAGGGTTCATTTACTCTTAAACAAGCTACTGGAAAGAGAATTAGCTTGAGATGGGAAAGTAAAGTATCCCATTAACACAATCCCCCTAGGGTGTAAAAACCCCAGTGTAAAGCATGTATTGTCTTTTAGGAGAGAAGTGTTTATTTTACAGAATGATCCAAATTCAATTATTGAGGTAGCATGGAATTTTAATGTTGAAGGGATAAATTGTGTTGTTTTTGCCAGTTCGGATAGGATGAGTTGTTTTAATTGTGGAGCTCAGGGATATCAAAGAAAACATTATCAGAAAAAAAAGATAGGGCTGAAGCAGAGCAGAATCAGGGTGCTCCTGGCTGGGAGGAAGTTGGGGGTGATTGGGGAGAACTGGTGGAGAAGCATCTCCCTGACCCGTAGCCAGCGGAGCCTGACTCAGCAAAGCATGAAGCAAGAGGATCCTGACTCAGCAAAGCATGAAGCAGAGGAGCCTGACTCAGCAAAGCATGAAGCAGAGGAGCCTGACTCAGCAAAGCATGAAGCAAGAGGAGCCTGACTCAGCAAAGCATGAAGCAGAGGAGCCTGACTCAGCAAAGCATGAAGCAGAGGAGCCTGACTCAGCAAAGCATGAAGCAGAGGAGCCTGACTCAACAAAGCATGAAGCAAGAGGAGCCTGATTTTCAAAAGTTCTGAACACATTGATGCAGTTGGAAGTGTTGCAATTGCTTGCAGCTTTTGTACATCTCGTTATAATATTTGGGAGTATGTTACTTAAATTTACCAGCAAATGTGTTCCAAACTGCACTGAAAGGAACACATGTGTGGCAGGGCAGAAGAAAAAGCCCTGCACATCAGTAGAGGGGGAGGGGCCAAGCCCCACTTATAAATACATGTATTAGGCTTTAAATGTGTTATTTTGGTGGTTCAGAATGGGGGATTTCATGTATTCTTTGGTGTGTATTTGAGAGAATGGGGAACCTGGGCATCCAGCGCCCAGAGGGGGGAGCCTGAGCGTCCAGCATCCAGAGGGGGGGAGCCTGAGCATCCAGCACCCAGAGGGGGGGAGCCTGAGCATCCAGCATCCAGAGGGGGGGAGCCCGAGCATCCAGCACCCAGAGGGGGGGAGCCTGAGCGTCCAGCATCCAGAGGGGGGGAGCCTGAGCATCCAGCGTCTAGAGGGGAAGGCCGAGCATCCTGAGGGGAGGAGCCCGAGTGTCCAGCGTCTAGAGGGGGGAGCCTCAGTGTTCAGAGCAGGGGAGCCCGAGTATCCACAGCCCAAGAAGGATAAGCCCACGTGTTCAGAGCCCAAGAAAGGGAAGCCCGTCTACCAGGGTCTGTTCCTACCATCGCCTCCTGAGGGATCATGAGCAGCATGGCCACTGCCAGCGCCAACGCCACATCCAGAGCGCACCACACTGAGGGAGGAGCCAGCCTTGCCGCTGGCAGCATTGCCTTTGGTGGAGGAGCCAGTATTTCTGCTGCCAGGATTTTCTTGGCTGGAGGAGCCAGCCTGTTCGCTTTTAGCATGGTCACTGCCAGTGTTGGCATTGGAGAAAGGCCTCCCACCATGGACCCATGGACCGCCACCCATGGATCCATTGCTGCCCCTGTTCCTGGGCCGGGACTATGCCCGGGACAGTTGGGACTTTAAATGGGGCGGTTGCCATGGGCGCAGGGGACGGGGAGAGAGAGAGCTATGTGGCAGGGCAGAAGAAAAGCCTGCATGTAAATGTATTGGGATTTAAATGTGTTATTTTGGGGTTTAAGAACATGTGATTTCATGTATTGTTTGGTGTGTATTTGAGAGAATGGTTTGTGTGTTGTTTTGGTATGATTTAAATGTATTTTGTGATTATTAAAACAAGCGATAATTTTGTGGCAGCGTGGACGGGGTTTAAAGCCCCATCCCTGTAAACCCTGTGCACAATGTGACCATCTCCAGATTCATTGATTCATTTATTGCTTATCTGGAGACTGTCATCAGTATACAAACCTGCAGCTTTTGTTGTTCAGGGTGGGTGTTTGAGAGGAGGAACAAGAGCGAGACGGGAGAAAATCGAAAACAAAAGTAAAACGAAAAATAAGCAACTGCTACTCGTGCTGGGCAGACCAGCATGCTATTTGTTTGGATGTCAGTTTTGTGGTCGAGATTTGTTTTTGTTTACTCTTATTTTGTACAACCTTTGTATTTATTTTGTTTTCAATAAAAACGGGAACCTTTTTGTGGATATTAAAGAATTTAGTGAACCAGTCAAGCTACAAGGCTGTTAATCACAGATTGATTGTGTTCACTGTTAAATGAAACCAAAATCCTAAAGTTCTACTTTTTTGTGTGTTTTGTGTGACGGAGAGGGGGGCAAGTAGAT
This sequence comes from Polyodon spathula, assembly GCF_017654505.1. Taxonomy (NCBI): domain Eukaryota; kingdom Metazoa; phylum Chordata; class Actinopteri; order Acipenseriformes; family Polyodontidae; genus Polyodon; species Polyodon spathula. The sequence continues at coordinate 1,578,838 of NC_054587.1, forward strand.
TTTTCTAGCATTTTGTCCCTGTTGTAAACTTTTAAGAGGCATGGCAGAATAAGTTGAGACCATCTGTCTGAGGGGAGGAGAGTGCTGTATGAGCCCACACTAGATAAGAGAGCTGGGGGCCTGCAGTGGAGGCTCTTGCATGGGATTTTAGCCACAGGGAGGTTACTGCACAGAGTGGACCCCAGCATCAGCCCTGCTTGCAGTTTTTGTGGTCAGGAGGAGGCAGTGTTTCACAAGGACGGAGACTATGAGAGACTGGCACCACTGTTTCACCTCCCGACAAAACTGTTGGAGGGGCAAGGGCTCACAGTCACAGAACAGTTTTGTTTTGGCACCCTGGTGACAGGACAGTGTCAGTGTCACTGGCCAGGCTGTTATGACCAGGAAGGGAGACTCAGACACAGAAAGTTTGCCATTTCAATGAGCTTTTTATAAGCAAATAAAACAAAAACGGTACACTTAACAAAAAAAAGGTTCTACAAAAACAAAAATGTAAACACAGGATGGGACACGGAAGACAGAACACACACCTCCACCGCCAACATCAACCCAAATCAACTCCCTCAGAGGTCTCCTAACCTCCTTCTGCTGGGGAATCCTCACCACTGACAGCAGGGTGAGGCACTACTGCAGCGGAAATTGAAAGTGGTAGTGCCAGTGCTGGCAGCTGGCCGTGGAAATCTCTCTGTGGTGCTGGCAGCGGCAGTGCTGAATTCAACGCGGGGCCCTCTGGCAGTGGCGGTGGAGCAGCATACTCTGGCATCGATAATGGATAATTGCAAAACATAGGACATGGTTTATTTAGATTTGCGGAAAGCTTTTGATAAAGCCTGCACAAAATATGAATTCTCAAACTGAACGCAGTAGGGATTCAATGAAACGCATGCACATGGATTAGGGAGTGGTTAACATGTAGAAAACAGAAAGTACTGATTAGAGGAGAAACCTCAGAATGGAGGGAGGTAACCAGCGGTGTACCACAGGGATCAGTATTAGGTTCTCTGCTATTCCTAATCTACATTAATGATTTAGATTCTGGTATAGTAAGCAAACTTATTGCTTATAAACAAGGACCAGGGGTCACAAATGGAGATTAGATAAAGGGGTATTCAGAACAGAAAATAGGAGAAAAAAAAAATAAGAGAGTGGCAATGCTGATAGCAGAGCTTCTCTCTGTGGAAATGCTGATAGAAGAACTTCTCTCTGTGGCAATGCTGATAGTGGAGCTTCTCTCTGTGGAAATGCTGATAGAAGAACTTCTCTCTGTGGCAATGCTGATAGTGGAGCTTCTCTCTGTGGCAATGCTGATAGCGGAGCTTCTCTCGGTGGCAATGTTGATAGCGGAGCTTCTCTCTGTGGCAATGCTGATAGCAGAGCTTCTCTCTGTGGCAATGCTGATAGTGGAGCTTCTCTCTGTGGCAATGCTGATAGCGGAGCTTCTCTCTGTGGCAATGCTGATAGCAGAGCTTCTCTCTGTGGCAATGCTGATAGTGGAGCTTCTCTCTGTGGCAATGCTGATAGCGGAGCTTCTCTCTGTGGCAATGCTGATAGTGGAGCTTCTCTCTGTGGCAATGCTGATAGTGGAGCTTCTCTCTGTGGCAATGCTGATAGTGGAGCTTCTCTCTGTGGCAATGCTGATAGTGGAGCTTCTCTCTGTGGCAATGCTGATAGCGGAGCTTCTCTCTGTGGCAATGCTGATAGTGGAGCTTCTCTCTGTGGCAATGCTGATAGTGGAGCTTCTCTCTGTGGCAATGCTGATAGCGGAGCTTCTCTCTGTGGAAATGCTGATAGAGGAACTTCTCTCTGTGGCAATGCTGATAGTGGAGCTTCTCTCTGTGGCAATGCTGATAGTGGAGCTTCTCTCTGTGGCAATGCTGATAGCGGAGCTTCTCTCTATGGCAATGCTGATAGAGGAACTTCTCTCTGTGGCAATGCTGATAGCGGAGCTTCTCTCTGTAGCAATGCTGATAGCGGAGCTTCTCTCTGTGGCAATGCTGATAGCGGAGCTTCTCTCTGTAGCAATGCTGATAGCGGAGCTTCTCTCTGTGGAAATGCTGATAGTGGAGCTTCTCTCTGTGGCAATGCTGATAGCGGAGCTTCTCTCTGTGGCAATGCTGATAGCAGAGCTTCTCTCTGTGGCAATGCTGATAGCAGAGCTTCTCTCTGTGGCAATGCTGATAGCAGAGCTTCTCTCTGTGGCAATGCTGATAGCAGAGCTTCTCTCTATGGCAATGCTGATAGCAGAGCTTCTCTCTGTGGCAATGCTGATAGTGGAGCTTCTCTCTATGGCAATGCTGATAGCAGAGCTTCTCTCTGTGGCAATGCTGATAGTGGAGCTTCTCTCTATGGCAATGCTGATAGCAGAGCTTCTCTCTGTGGCAATGCTGATAGCAGAGCTTCTCTCTGTGGCAATGCTGATAGCAGAGCTTCTCTCTGTGGAAATGCTGATAGCGGAGCTTCTCTCTGTGGCAATGCTGATAGCAGAGAGCTTCTCTCTGTGGCAATGCTGATAGCGGAGCTTCTCTCTGTGGCAATGCTGATAGCAGAGCTTCTCTCTATGGCAATGCTGATAGCAGAGCTTCTCTCTGTGGCAATGCTGATAGCAGAGCTTCTCTCTGTGGCAATGCTGATAGAGGAGCTTCTCTCTGTGGCAATGCTGATAGCGGAGCTTCTCTCTGTGGCAATGCTGATAGTGGAGCTTCTCTCTATGGCAATGCTGATAGCAGAGCTTCTCTCTGTGACAATGCTGATAGTGGAGCTTCTCTCTATGGCAATGCTGATAGCAGAGCTTCTCTCTGTGGAAATGCTGATAGCGGAGCTTCTCTCTGTGGAAATGCTGATAGCAGAGCTTCTCTCGGTGGCAATTCTCTATACTCTGGCTGTGGTGGCGCTGACAGTGGCAATTATTAATCAATTTTATTGTCTGCTTTTTAATTTCCAGATTTTTTTATTTTAATTATTTATTTTTTGAATTGATTTTTTATTGTTTAGTAAAGTACATTTTTATTTATTGTGGTTTCTGGGTATTTTTTTTCTTCTTGTTTCTATTTATTTTATTGTATTTTGCTTTGAAATAAAGGATGAAATAAAGGACTTAAGTTATAAAGTATCTCTTTTACCTTTGCAGGGTTCAAATGGGTGTTTAGTTTCACACTGATAAACCACCAGCTCACATGAGTCACAGCTTAATACCTGCTGATGCATCGTACCTGAGAAACAGAGAGAATCATAGAATACAGCTCTGTACTGAGAGAGAATCATAGAATACAGTCTGTACTGAGAGAGAGAATTGTAGAATATAGCTATGTACTGAGAGAGAGATTCATAGAATACAGCTCTGTACTGAGCAGAGAGAAAATTATATAACACAGCTCTGTACTGAGGAGAGAGAATCATAGAGCACAGCTCTGTACTGAGGAGAGAGAATCATAGAACACAGCTCTGTACTGAGGAGAGCGAGAATTATATAAAACAGCTCTGTACTGAGGAGAGAGAATCATAGAGTCTGTGTGTGTGTGTGTACAGAGTAGATGCCTTCAATACATCTGCTCTGTTTAGACTAGGAGTTTTCATACAGATGGAAATGTTTGATATTTATGGAGAGAGCTGTAATCAGAGCTCTGTTTGAGCTGGATCAGGAGAATGGGTGTGAGAAAGAGATACAGATGAGAGCTGTAATCATTGCTCTGTGTGCTGGATCACACTTTTTTATACAGGAGAGAGCTGTAATCATTGCTTTGTGTGCTGGATCACTCTGCTTTATACAGATTGGAGCTGTAATCATTGTCTGTGTGCTGGATCAAACTGCTTTATACAGATCAGAGCTGTAATCATTGCTCTGTGTGCTGGATCAATGCTGGATACAGGAGAGCTGTAATCATTGCTCTGTGTGCTGGATCATTGTAATCATTGCTCTGTGTGCTGGATCACTCTGCTTTATACAGGAGAGAGCTGTAATCATTGCTCTGTGTGCTGGATCACACTGCTTTATACAGGAGAGAGCTGTAATCATTGCTCTGTGTGCTGGATCACATACAGGAGAGAGCTGCTTTATACAGAAGAATCATTGCTGTAATCATTGCTCTGTGTGCTGGATCACACTGCTTTATACAGGAGAGAGCTGTAATCATTGCTCTGTGTGCTGGATCACACTGCTTTATACAGAAGAGAGCTGTAATCATTGCTCTGTGTGCTGGATCACTCTGCTTTATACAGAAGAGAGCTGTAATCATTGCTCTGTGTGCTGGATCACACTGCTTTATACAGGAGAGAGCTGTAATCATTGCTCTGTGTGCTGGATCACACTGCTTTATACAGGAGAGAGCTGTAATCATTGCTCTGTGTGCTGGATCACACTGCTTTATACAGGAGAGAGCTGTAATCATTGCTCTGTGTGCTGGATCACACTGCTTTATACAGGAGAGAGCTGTAATCATTGCTCTGTGTGCTGGATCACACTGCTTTATACAGAAGAGAGCTGTAATCATTGCTCTGTGTGCTGGATCACACTGCTTTATACAGGAGAGAGCTGTAATCATTGCTCTGTGTGCTGGATCACACTGCTTTATACAGGAGAGAGCTGTAATCATTGCTCTGTGTGCTGGATCACACTGCTTTATACAGGAGAGAGCTGTAATCATTGCTCTGTGTGCTGGATCACACTGCTTTATACAGGAGAGAGCTGTAATCATTGCTCTGTGTGCTGGATCACACTGCTTTATACAGGAGAGAGCTGTAATCATTGCTCTGTGTGCTGGATCACACTGCTTTATACAGGAGAGAGCTGTAATCATTGCTCTGTGTGCTGGATCACACTGCTTTATACAGGAGAGAGCTGTAATCATTGCTCTGTGTGCTGGATCACACTGCTTTATACAGGAGAGAGCTGTAATCATTGCTCTGTGTGCTGGATCACACTGCTTTATACAGGAGAGAGCTGTAATCATTGCTCTGTGTGCTGGATCACACTGCTTTATACAGGAGAGAGCTGTAATCATTGTGTGCTGGATGTGCTGGATACACAGCTGTAATCATTGCTTTGTGCTGGATCACAGCTTTATAGAGAGCTGTAATCATTGCTCTGTGTGCTGGATCACACTGCTTTATACAGGAGAGAGCTGTAATCATTGCTCTGTGTGCTGGATCACACTGCTTTATACAGGAGAGAGCTGTAATCATTGCTCTGTGTGCTGGATCACACTGCTTTATACAGGAGAGAGCTGTAATCATTGCTCTGTGTGCTGGATCACACTGCTTTATACAGGAGAGAGCTGTAATCATTGCTCTGTGTGCTGGATCACACTGCTTTATACAGGAGAGAGCTGTAATCATTGCTCTGTGTGCTGGATCACACTGCTTTATACAGAAGAGAGCTGTAATCATTGCTCTGTGTGCTGGATCACACTGCTTTATACAGGAGAGAGCTGTAATCATTGCTCTGTGTGCTGGATCACACTGCTTTATACAGGAGAGAGCTGTAATCATTGCTCTGTGTGCTGGATCACACTGCTTTATACAGGAGAGAGCTGTAATCATTGCTCTGTGTGCTGGATCACACTGCTTTATACAGGAGAGAGCTGTAATCATTGCTCTGTGTGCTGGATCACACTGCTTTATACAGGAGAGAGCTGTAATCATTGCTCTGTGTGCTGGATCACACTGCTTTATACAGGAGAGAGCTGTAATCATTGCTCTGTGTGCTGGATCACACTGCTTTATACAGGAGAGAGCTGTAATCATTGCTCTGTGTGCTGGATCACACTGCTTTATACAGGAGAGAGCTGTAATCATTGCTCTGTGTGCTGGATCACACTGCTTTATACAGGAGAGAGCTGTAATCATTGCTCTGTGTGCTGGATCACACTGCTTTATACAGGAGAGAGCTGTAATCATTGCTCTGTGTGCTGGATCACACTGCTTTATACAGGAGAGAGCTGTAATCATTGCTCTGTGTGCTGGATCACACTGCTTTATACAGGAGAGAGCTGTAATCATTGCTCTGTGTGCTGGATCACACTGCTTTATACAGGAGAGAGCTGTAATCATTGCTCTGTGTGCTGGATCACACTGCTTTATACAGGAGAGAGCTGTAATCATTGCTCTGTGTGCTGGATCACACTGCTTTATACAGGAGAGAGCTGTAATCATTGCTCTGTGTGCTGGATCACACTGCTTTATACAGGAGAGAGCTGTAATCATTGCTCTGTGTGCTGGATCACACTGCTTTATACAGGAGAGAGCTGTAATCATTGCTCTGTGTGCTGGATCACACTGCTTTATACAGGAGAGAGCTGTAATCATTGCTCTGTGTGCTGGATCACACTGCTTTATACAGGAGAGAGCTGTAATCATTGCTCTGTGTGCTGGATCACACTGCTTTATACAGGAGAGAGCTGTAATCATTGCTCTGTGTGCTGGATCACACTGCTTTATACAGGAGAGAGCTGTAATCATTGCTCTGTGTGCTGGATCACACTGCTTTATACAGGATCACACTGAGAGAGAGCTGTAATCATTGCTCTGTGTGCTGGATCACACTGCTTTATACAGGAGAGAGCTGTAATCATTGCTCTGTGTGCTGGATCACACTGCTTTATACAGGAGAGAGCTGTAATCATTGCTCTGTGTGCTGGATCACACTGCTTTATACAGGAGAGAGCTGTAATCATTGCTCTGTGTGCTGGATCACACTGCTTTATACAGGAGAGAGCTGTAATCATTGCTCTGTGTGCTGGATCACACTGCTTTATACAGGAGAGAGCTGTAATCATTGCTCTGTGTGCTGGATCACACTGCTTTATACAGGAGAGAGCTGTAATCATTGCTCTGTGTGCTGGATCACACTGCTTTATACAGGAGAGAGCTGTAATCATTGCTCTGTGTGCTGGATCACACTGCTTTATACAGGAGAGATCATTGCTGTAATCATTGCTCTGTGTGCTGGATCACACTGCTTTATACAGGAGAGAGCTGTAATCATTGCTCTGTGTGCTGGATCACACTGCTTTATACAGGAGAGAGCTGTAATCATTGCTCTGTGTGCTGGATCACACTGCTTTATACAGGAGAGAGCTGTAATCATTGCTCTGTGTGCTGGATCACACTGCTTTATACAGAAGAGAGCTGTAATCATTGCTCTGTGTGCTGGATCACACTGCTTTATACAGGAGAGAGCTGTAATCATTGCTCTGTGTGCTGGATCACACTGCTTTATACAGAAGAGAGCTGTAATCATTGCTCTGTGTGCTGGATCACACTGCTTTATACAGGAGAGAGCTGTAATCATTGCTCTGTGTGCTGGATCACACTGCTTTATACAGGAGAGAGCTGTAATCATTGCTCTGTGTGCTGGATCACACTGCTTTATACAGGAGAGAGCTGTAATCATTGCTCTGTGTGCTGGATCACACTGCTTTATACAGGAGAGAGCTGTAATCATTGCTCTGTGTGCTGGATCACACTGCTTTATACAGGAGAGAGCTGTAATCATTGCTCTGTGTGCTGGATCACACTGCTTTATACAGGAGAGAGCTGTAATCATTGCTCTGTGTGCTGGATCACACTGCTTTATACAGAAGAGAGCTGTAATCATTGCTCTGTGTGCTGGATCACACTGCTTTATACAGGAGAGAGCTGTAATCATTGCTCTGTGTGCTGGATCACACTGCTTTATACAGGAGAGAGCTGTAATCATTGCTCTGTGTGCTGGATCACACTGCTTTATACAGGAGAGAGCTGTAATCATTGCTCTGTGTGCTGGATCACACTGCTTTATACAGGAGAGAGCTGTAATCATTGCTCTGTGTGCTGGATCACACTGCTTTATACAGGAGAGAGCTGTAATCATTGCTCTGTGTGCTGGATCACACTGCTTTATACAGGAGAGAGCTGTAATCATTGCTCTGTGTGCTGGATCACACTGCTTTATACAGAGAGAGCTGTAATCATTGCTCTGTGTGCTGGATCACACTGCTTTATACAGGAGAGAGCTGTAATCATTGCTCTGTGTGCTGGATCACACTGCTTTATACAGGAGAGAGCTGTAATCATTGCTCTGTGTGCTGGATCACACTGCTTTATACAGGAGAGAGCTGTAATCATTGCTCTGTGTGCTGGATCACACTGCTTTATACAGGAGAGAGCTGTAATCATTGCTCTGTGTGCTGGATCACACTGCTTTATACAGGAGAGAGCTGTAATCATTGCTCTGTGTGCTGGATCACACTGCTTTATACAGGAGAGAGCTGTAATCATTGCTCTGTGTGCTGGATCACACTGCTTTATACAGGAGAGAGCTGTAATCATTGCTCTGTGTGCTGGATCACACTGCTTTATACAGGAGAGAGCTGTAATCATTGCTCTGTGTGCTGGATCACACTGCTTTATACAGGAGAGAGCTGTAATCATTGCTCTGTGTGCTGGATCACACTGCTTTATACAGGAGAGAGCTGTAATCATTGCTCTGTGTGCTGGATCACACTGCTTTATACAGGAGAGAGCTGTAATCATTGCTCTGTGTGCTGGATCACACTGCTTTATACAGGAGAGAGCTGTAATCATTGCTCTGTGTGCTGGATCACACTGCTTTATACAGGAGAGAGCTGTAATCATTGCTCTGTGTGCTGGATCACACTGCTTTATACAGGAGAGAGCTGTAATCATTGCTCTGTGTGCTGGATCACACTGCTTTATACAGGAGAGAGCTGTAATCATTGCTCTGTGTGCTGGATCACACTGCTTTATACAGGAGAGAGCTGTAATCATTGCTCTGTGTGCTGGATCACACTGCTTTATACAGGAGAGAGCTGTAATCATTGCTCTGTGTGCTGGATCACACTGCTTTATACAGGAGAGAGCTGTAATCATTGCTCTGTGTGCTGGATCACACTGCTTTATACAGGAGAGAGCTGTAATCATTGCTCTGTGTGCTGGATCACACTGCTTTATACAGGAGAGAGCTGTAATCATTGCTCTGTGTGCTGGATCACACTGCTTTATACAGGAGAGAGCTGTAATCATTGCTCTGTGTGCTGGATCACACTGCTTTATACAGGAGAGAGCTGTAATCATTGCTCTGTGTGCTGGATCACACTGCTTTATACAGGAGAGAGCTGTAATCATTGCTCTGTGTGCTGGATCACACTGCTTTATACAGGAGAGAGCTGTAATCATTGCTCTGTGTGCTGGATCACACTGCTTTATACAGGAGAGAGCTGTAATCATTGCTCTGTGTGCTGGATCACACTGCTTTATACAGGAGAGAGCTGTAATCATTGCTCTGTGTGCTGGATCACACTGCTTTATACAGGAGAGAGCTGTAATCATTGCTCTGTGTGCTGGATCACACTGCTTTATACAGGAGAGAGCTGTAATCATTGCTCTGTGTGCTGGATCACACTGCTTTATACAGGAGAGAGCTGTAATCATTGCTCTGTGTGCTGGATCACACTGCTTTATACAGGAGAGAGCTGTAATCATTGCTCTGTGTGCTGGATCACACTGCTTTATACAGGAGAGAGCTGTAATCATTGCTCTGTGTGCTGGATCACACTGCTTTATACAGGAGAGAGCTGTAATCATTGCTCTGTGTGCTGGATCACACTGCTTTATACAGGAGAGAGCTGTAATCATTGCTCTGTGTGCTGGATCACACTGCTTTATACAGAAGAGAGCTGTAATCATTGCTCTGTGTGCTGGATCACACTGCTTTATACAGGAGAGAGCTGTAATCATTGCTCTGTGTGCTGGATCACACTGCTTTATACAGGAGAGAGCTGTAATCATTGCTCTGTGTGCTGGATCACACTGCTTTATACAGGAGAGAGCTGTAATCATTGCTCTGTGTGCTGGATCACACTGCTTTATACAGGAGAGAGCTGTAATCATTGCTCTGTGTGCTGGATCACACTGCTTTATACAGGAGAGAGCTGTAATCATTGCTCTGTGTGCTGGATCACACTGCTTTATACAGGAGAGAGCTGTAATCATTGCTCTGTGTGCTGGATCACACTGCTTTATACAGGAGAGAGCTGTAATCATTGCTCTGTGTGCTGGATCACACTGCTTTATACAGGAGAGAGCTGTAATCATTGCTCTGTGTGCTGGATCACACTGCTTTATACAGGAGAGAGCTGTAATCATTGCTCTGTGTGCTGGATCACACTGCTTTATACAGGAGAGAGCTGTAATCATTGCTCTGTGTGCTGGATCACACTGCTTTATACAGGAGAGAGCTGTAATCATTGCTCTGTGTGCTGGATCACACTGCTTTATACAGGAGAGAGCTGTAATCATTGCTGCTGGATCACACTGCTTTATACAGCTGGATCATTGCTCTGTGTGCTGGATCACACTGCTTTATACAGGAGAGAGCTGTAATCATTGCTCTGTGTGCTGGATCACACTGCTTTATACAGGAGAGAGCTGTAATCATTGCTCTGTGTGCTGGATCACACTGCTTTATACAGGAGAGAGAGCTGTAATCATTGCTCTGTGTGCTGGATCACACTGCTTTATACAGGAGAGAGCTGTAATCATTGCTCTGTGTGCTGGATCACACTGCTTTATACAGGAGAGAGCTGTAATCATTGCTCTGTGTGCTGGATCACACTGCTTTATACAGGAGAGAGCTGTAATCATTGCTCTGTGTGCTGGATCACACTGCTTTATACAGGAGAGAGCTGTAATCATTGCTCTGTGTGCTGGATCACACTGCTTTATACAGGAGAGAGCTGTAATCATTGCTCTGTGTGCTGGATCACACTGCTTTATACAGGAGAGAGCTGTAATCATTGCTCTGTGTGCTGGATCACACTGCTTTATACAGGAGAGAGCTGTAATCATTGCTCTGTGTGCTGGATCACACTGCTTTATACAGGAGAGAGCTGTAATCATTGCTCTGTGTGCTGGATCACACTGCTTTATACAGGAGAGAGCTGTAATCATTGCTCTGTGTGCTGGATCACACTGCTTTATACAGGAGAGCTGTAATCATTGCTCTGTGTGCTGGATCACACTGCTTTATACAGGAGAGAGCTGTAATCATTGCTCTGTGTGCTGGATCACACTGCTTTATACAGGAGAGAGCTGTAATCATTGCTCTGTGTGCTGGATCACGCTGCTTTATACAGGAGAGAGTTGTAATCATGACAGTTCGTTTCCGGGACAGGGAAGTGGGTCAGCCTGGAAAGAAGCGAGACTCTGTTGTAAGACCGTATTGATTTGAAAGGTAAACTAGAGGCAGCTGCAAGCAATAAAGCAGCTGCAACTGTTTACCTAGATGTCATGTGGGATTACATATAGGGGCCAGGGTATCGCTGATCTTTTCCTTCGTTCGGGTTAACGCTAGGAGAGAAGGAATGAGAGAGGAGCTCTCAGAAAATACGAGAAATAAGTGTTTGTTACGTGTTGTGTGTTATTTCTGTCTGTCTGTAATTGTCTGTCTTTATCGCACTACTAGACAGTTAACGTACACCTCTGGAGCTGTTGCCACGTAAAGCACAGAGCACCTGCACGTTTGGATTCACCCAGGACTGGTGACTGTGCCGTTGTTTGTGTTTGAGACTGTACTGTGTTCTTCACCATCCCTGCGCTTTACACATTGTTGTTTACTGCTGGGGATTTCTTATAGAACGGTCGCCAGACTTGGGAACAGCACAATAAACACTTATTCACTAAATTCCCGTTGTCTGCCTGTCACTCCTGCATCGCATCACCACTACACCTGTTCCCCTCCACTAGCCACTTTGCCACACCTCCTCTCGTTTGTAAACGTTCTCACATTCAGTTAATACATTATTAAACCCGTCTCACCACTGCAACCCCCGCACTAACTCAGGAGAGACGAAGACGAGCGCCCCGGTCCTCACTGCAAGCCCACCGTGAAGCCATTCCAGAACTGCAGCATCCGAGCACCACGCAGGTCTGAATTGCACACAGACAGGCCTGCAGGCGCCCGGCCAGCCACAGGAGTTGCTGATGCACGGTGAGCCAAGGACTCACCAGCCGACCTAAACCCTCCCTGCGCTGCCCCCTGGGAACTCCTGGCACTCTTCAGCTATAGTGTGCATCCTTATTTTATAAGTAACTTTGCCCAAAATAATAGTTATGTGATATATAAAAGATGAACACGATCAAGCAATTGAAAAAAAGTTGGAAATAACTTTCACTTCTGCAAAAGGTAATTACCAGGGATAAAATAGCACAAGATTTTGGAATTGGAAAGAGCACTGTGACTGACATTAAAAAGTTTGCAGTCTTTGATAGTAGGGGTGGGATTTTCAAGAAATACGTACTTGAGTTAGAATTTCCGAGTACTCAAATCTAACGCCTCTCCTTTACATACTAGTGTAACCCTCCTAACATTGCACAAGTGCTATTTTTAAGTGCCAGTCTAGCACAGAATCAATTAATATATTAAGTAATGAATATGATGTTTGTCTTGTGCAGTTCACTGCATATGGGTGAGTATTATTAAATAACAGTTTATTCAAATTCACGTAGACCCTCACGCTATATGAGATTGTTAAAGATGCCTGGCCTCCCTGTTTAAGTGGGTCTTGGAGGTCCTTTACTTTAATGCAATATTTCCAAAATACAAATAAAAATGATGCAAAACATAAAACGGCCATTCAGTCCAAAATCATGCAGAACAATTCCAAGTGAAAAAAGCCTCCCGCCTTTGGGAAGATTGGGGAATGGGGTCCATGAGTCTCTGATAATTGCAATTGTGATGGGAGAAAAAGGTCTTGTGTTGTTATCCAGCCTCCTGACAACAGAGGGCGCTGGGCCAAGCCAAGGATCCCTGTGCAATGATCACGTGACCGTGACAAGTGTCACATTTTTCTGGAACGCCATCTTTGTGTGGATACACTAAAACCCAGTCACTCAGGTCAAGTGTTTATTAAAAACACTTGCTGTTCGCCGAGAGGTGTTTCACTGAGCTCAGGGGCAGTGTTGTACTTCGGGGCTGGTGTTCAGATTGATGAATGGGAGAGGATTTAAGAACACGATTTACCTTTGGGTATTTGTTTTGGACTATAACAGGGCGATTTATTGTTATTTACTGTTTTGATGGCAAGGCCATATTTTGTTTTTGTATGTGTTTTGCAGCGTGGATGGGGAGCCACATTAAAAACCCATGCATTATGGTTGCTAATCAGGAGATGGTCACTGTATAAAAACCCTGCAGTTTTCCCTGCTTGGGGTGTGTGTTCAGAGGGGAACGGGCAAGAGTAAGAGAAAATGAAACTAAAAACATATAGGATCAGTGAAGGCAATTGCCCGGCCGGACCTCTATCGTATTTGTAATATTTTGTGTTCGTGATTATTTTCGGTTCAACCTTTTATTTTTGTGCTCTGTGAGCAAGTCTTTTTGTTTAAATATTTCATTTGTTTTTGTATTTAAAATAAATGGCACGCCGCGTCTTTTTGCAACTGCAGTACCTGTGTGTTATTCTTCTGCTTCTGGCTTGATGTCACGCAAAGCCAATTCCTGCCACATGGACTTATTGCAGATGGGACTTACAACTGAGGAACGAGGAAAAGGCTGCCGAGTGGAGAAGTCCCCATCTCTCAAGCAGATCCCTTTTCCTTGCGTTTGATTAATCCTCACGCCCGACCCTATGCGTTTTGTTTGTTTAATAAAGTCTCACCCTGTCCATGGGCTATTATACTGAAATACCTGCTTCGAACGCCTTCATTTATCCACTCCCTTTTTGAAAGTTTTGTATGAACACCTGCACCAGAATGTTTTTCCAGCCTTGCTGTTTTTGTTTTACAGGTCGGCACAGCATGGCTCAACATGGCTCACATCTCGAAATCCATCGCCTTCTACAAAGCCTTCTACAAAACCTTCTACAACTGGCTGTTTGTCTTAAAAATAAACCGTTATACAATAAAATCCACTTAGAAAAACATTTTGATCACGCCCTGTTCGGTCCACTCTATAGCAATATGGAGGCTTGCTTTTTACTGCCATCAGTAGCTCCATTTCTGAATGTTTGAAGCATTGAACTTGTGTTTTTGTGGGATGGCAACTTTGTTTTGCATAATTATTTACAGACCTCTCACCCGGTTCCTGAAAATATTTACAAACGTGGCTTAGCCTCATTCCTTTGTTTAGAGACGCCATTTTGTTATAAAATCTATAAGAGACGTCAAAACAACCGCTTGTCATTAACTCTCTCACTGTGTGGACATGGATACCATGCCTACTACAGCATGAACACAGAGAGCACCAGTGAAGAGCCAGGTCAATAGTCAAACCCCTTCCTTTTTATAATATCCACCTGTACTGTGGTAGCATTAGTGAAATTTGTTACAAGTCTAGCATATTATTCAATGTTTCGCCATTTATTTAGAGTTTATCATTTAAACTTCCCACTCTTCTTGGAATGCATGCTTCATGTCAGAACATTTCACTAATGCAGTCACCATAGCAACACAGATAATAACGCCACATAATAAATCCAATGTAACAGATAAGTCTAAATGTGAGTTTTACAAACTGTAATAGTCTGGAAAATCTTGCTTAACAATGGGGGCTGATTTTCTGTTTAAGAATCAGTAATCGGTTTGTGTTTAAGAATCAGTGAGAGTTCTGCTCCTGTCACATTGCCCCAGGTTGACCCCCCCCCCCCCCCCCCCCAGCTGTTTGCATTGTATTGTATTACCTCGCTCTATATATATCATTTCTCATACCTGTTTGCATAAACTCTGAGAGGTATTTCTCTAGAATCTGCTTCCCCTTCTCCAGAATCTGAATCAACTCAAACACAACATCCTCCTCTGAGTGAGAGAGAGAGAGGGGATGAGAGAGAGAGAGAGAATGAGAGAGTGAGAGCGAGAGAGAGGGGAGAGAGAGAGAGAGAGAGAGAGAGAGAGAGAGAGAGAGAGAGGGAGAGAGAGAGAGAGAGAGAGAGAGAGAGAGAGAGGAGAGAGAGAGAGAGAGAGAGAGAGAGAGAGAGAGAGAGAGAGAGGGGATGAGAGAGAGAGAGATAGAGAGAGAGGGAGAGAGAGAGAGAGGAGAGAGAGAGAGAGAGAGAGAGAGAGAGAGAGAGAGAGAGAGTGAGAGAGAGAGAGAGAGAGGGAGAGAGAGAGAGAGAGAGAGGGGATGAAGAGAGAGAGAGAGAGAGAGGGGGATGAGAGAGGGAGAGAGAGGAGAGAGAGAGAGAGAGGGAGAGGGAGAGAGAGAGAGAGAGAGAGAGAGA
>NC_054587.1:1594546-1616546 GCF_017654505.1 Polyodon spathula
TATGTTGTTAACAACCCTTTTTTCCTTTGTTTAGTTTGTTTTAACACAGTTTGTACAGGACATTTTTTTGGATTACTTTTATCTTTAGAAAGTTTTATACTAAGTGATGATTTGAGTGTGTAGTGCATGTTGGAATTGCCCACAAATTTGCATGTTCCATTGACTAGCAGTTTTTTTGTAAAAGTTTCATTTTTGTCCATATTTTTTCTTTTTAGATTTTTGCTCTCATGTACAGGCTACACAGTACTGGATTTCTGCACCAAACCAAGAAGGTACATGTGGTCTGAGTTAAGGTAT
Source organism: Polyodon spathula (assembly GCF_017654505.1). Lineage (NCBI taxonomy): Eukaryota > Metazoa > Chordata > Actinopteri > Acipenseriformes > Polyodontidae > Polyodon > Polyodon spathula. The sequence goes on from NC_054587.1 coordinate 1,594,844, forward strand.
GTCCTTTCGAAGGTTTTGTGAAAAAATATGAAACGGTTCCTGAGTTATTAATAATAAAATGATAATAGTCCAGCATCCAGGATTTTTTAAAATCTTCTCAGCAAGGAATCTAGCCCTTGAAGGAGTATGTTTAATACGCAAGCACGACGGTGAGTAGAATGCCAGCAAACTGCCAGGACAGAGAATGCAAAGAGGGCACAGGAGATCCCGTGGGAGAAGAAACAATTCTGTGGCAGCCCCTGCAAGGATGCCAGCCACTTCACCTCCATCAGCCCCTGGACCCGATGCAGCCGTTACTTCACCTGAGGCAGCCACTTCTCCAGCAGTAGCACCAGCACCGCCTGGCACTCAAGAGGCTGGTAATGATGGAAATGTTTGGAACATTATATATCCCGGTGTTGACGCTGCAGGTAGAAGGGGTGAACATAATATTCTGAGGGAAGTTCCAAGGCCCACGGCATATGCAAAATGCAACATTGATGAGAACGCATTGAGTGCTTTTCACCTATTGATTGGCATGCATACACCTCACCACATACAATGTTGCACTGAAGCAGAAGCCCACTTACAACTGCAAGATGATTCCCAGTCAATGCCCTTGGAGGAATTAGAAGCTTTCATTGCACTAGTATATGCCTGTGGAGCATTTGATGCAGAAGCCTGGGTTACTGTTGATAGCTGTGCCAAATGTGCAAAGACAATCTGTTGAAAAGTGCAGGATCTGTGTAATTTGTGCCAACACTTAGACTTTGTAAATGATTGTAAATGAAGCCCATTCTGTTCAAATGTTTATTTATTCATGTCATTTTGATTAAAGTATGTCTGTGAAACCCATAACTTGGGTTGTGTATATGCGCTTTGTTATGTAGGCAATATAAACACATGTATTTTACATTTTTTAATACTTATTTACATTGTTTCAGTTGTACAGTTTTGTAAGTACATGATATACCTTTGTATTTAACACTGTATTAACATTTTTGAGGTGGCGCGTTATGTAATATGTCTATATATAAACACATTTCTGTTCAAATGTCCATTTATTTACAATGTTTCGGTTGTGTAGATGCTTTAAATGACGTTCCTGAATAAAACTATGACTTATATTCAACTGTTTCTAGGTATGCGTATAAACGCCGTCGTTCTTGCGTTAAACCATTTATTAACTGCCTCTGTATGAGATCAATTCAATAACAAGGTATACTGGCACACAAATGACTCAATAGATATTTCTTGATTGCCTTCATTCCACATTTAAAATGGAAACAGATAAAAGAATCAGTATTTTCCATATACTATATATATATATATTTTTTTTTTTATCCAGCAATCCATTACAAGATGATATTTAATTATTGATTATTGTTATGGCTAACAGGGGTGGTTATTGCCCTACTTTTATCCTTAGAATACAATATCTGAGTTGAGTGCTATCTATTTTTACCGCTCCAGTCTCACATCAAATCAGACAAGTGTACTTGTTATGCTAGTACTTTTGTAAGCGGTTCCCATGATCATTTTTAAACTGAAAAAAATAATTCAAATGCATACAGCCTCTGTTCTCGTCAATCTCATGTCTGGAATGTCTCACTTGGTTTACATTTATTGTTCCTAAGTAACAATTCAGTTTGTGTTTACAGAAGAGCTATAGGAGAGCCCAAAAGCCACTACAATCTACCTTCCAGTATAGACTTAAGGATAGCCGAGTTTACACTACCTAATTAAGCTATCCTTAAAACCTAAATCAGATTAGAGCTGTCCTAAGTGGCAAATGGAAACAGGGTACAAATAACTGTCCATCCATTTGTATGCATTTCATGCATTTATATGATAAAGGCCATCAACATGATTATCATGATGATTGTTGTGTGTATCAATAATAACATACAGTGAAGATAAGCCTATGAAAACATGTCCAATACATTTTTGCTTAAACAAATAATTCTTCAAACCCTAAATGTTTTTAAATATGCTAGTAACTACATAATCCATAATGATTTCCCTCAGATCAATCTAATATCATCCCTTGCACGGTCTATAGTTTTACTCTCTTTCGTTGTTTATCTAAACAATCACTCGCATGCTGAATTATATTATAAGGTCTGTCAGATGGCTGATACAGTCAAACAGGCATGCTAAAAAAAATCCAGATTTGTCTTCCTCTGTCAAAATGTAGACTTGTCATCCACTTGTTTGAGACAAAGTGCTTGGCCTGAGTGCGGATTGTTAAAGATACTGTAGTAGCTAATAAGAGCAATTATTTAGCTCTAAGCTAACCAACACAATGCCATAAAACTGTTGTACAACCAGGTTGATTACTAGAGGTAACCTGAAATGCCACAAACAGACATGGAGGTGCCATATAATAGCATCTACTGACACAGTACTTAAGTTTTTTCTTTTTTTTTCTCGACATTATATAAAATCTAAGATGTACAGATGGTTACCTTACTATGCCATGAGCTCTTTTTTTAATCTTTTTTTTTTTTTTGTAGTTTCTCTCGATACAGTCTCAAAAATATGTGCCAATTTGGAGAAAAGACTTTGCAGAAGATTTCAAGCCTCAACTTCCCTGAAGCCTAAAGGTGATAATCATTGAGAAACAACTAACAACGTAAACTCCTAACAATGTAAACACTTTACAGACTTGTTGTGTAAAAAGGCTGCAAATGATGGCCTGTTCAATATAGCAGTTCCATAAAGTCACAATTTAGTCCATCCATAACTATTTTATAGATTTTGATATATAAAAGTATGCTGACCATTCTACAGCAACCCCAGATGGATGTTTCACAAAGCCTGATTTAGTGTAATGTTAGACTCTGGGGGAAAGACTACAAATGTGAATCCAAATGCCAGTACCTGTCCACTAACACAAACTGAAATGTCAAACATTGCATGATGATACAAACATAAATATATACAGAATAGCATTTCTAATCCTGACAACAGCAAATCACAAATGTGACTTTTCTATGGTAGAGTCTTAATCATGAGTAGACTTAATTTGACACAGAGGAACACCCTTTTTTATACACTCAATTTTCCACAGGTGATTAGTCATCTTAATATCACAAACCTGCTACTGTCAATTAGACCAATCAAAAACAACTGGAAAGAATAATAAATACTTTGGTACAAAAACGCAAACAAAAAGGCAAAAGACCATACCTTTTTATATAGTTTTAAAACACTCAATCTGTATGTCAAGACAAAACTTTTTATACCACCAGATATTCTTTTACTGAGCTACATTCATACATACATTCTACAAAAAAGACCCATAGTCTTCATTAAGTCTACTCATGATTAAGGCTCTTTGTCAAAACGCAATACACAAACACGAAAAAACTTTTTTTATTAATATATATATATATAATATATATATATAGTATATAGATATATATATACCTGATATATATATTATATATATTATGTGAAGAGAAAAGCTAAAATAAAAAATAAGAATAATGGAAATAATTTGTTAAATTAAATTATTTTTGTGAAGAATAGAACATGCTCAAATGAAAGGATGTATTATAGCAACATTAGAATATTTTCTGACATTTGTTTGAAATACACATTTATTACTATTGTTTGACATGCTCATTTCAAGAAAAATGCTTTCAGTTATTAGCTTTGTATGCAAGTGGCTTGAAGTAAATTGCTAAGTCAGACTAATCAGTTTGATGTTTTGACAGTCAGTTGTAAAATTAAATTCCACTGAGTGATGCCTTTAACAATACTTAAAGATTGCTCTGTGACGCATACAGGAACACTTACATATCTTAACTGTAACCAACACCTGTGCTGGAGTTTATTTTAAGTAATAAGCATACCACAGCAAGCTGAAATGGCAAATGTATTATTATAAATACTGAGCCATGATTTCCCAACAAGCTTATATTTTCTTATTTGTTATATCAGTAACATGAAGAATTACATCTTCATGACCTATACCCACTGTTTGCACAAACTCCATATATATACCTCAACATTATGATAACATCCAAACCAAGTTTCATCACAGTTGAATATGTACAATATTAAATGTATCAATTTGTTAACTTAGCAAGTTTCATCGGATCTGGAAAAGGAATCCACATAAATGAAAAGGGTGTGACCAACAGGCAGGTGGTCAGACAGACAGATAAAAAATTGTATTTAGACTCAATTTACCCCCATATGCTGATACTGTAAATAACGTGTAATTGTCCTATGCAAGTTTCATCCTAACTCAATAAGTAGTTCACTAGATAAATGTGAAAATGTAAGTGTGTCAGTCTTCCCATACTCAACCGAGCACGCAATAAATTGGGCAAAGTTTCCTGGGAGAAGATAGTTATTATATATATATATATATATATATATATATATATGGTATTGCACACTGTATGCCATACACACATGAAAAGGAAGTGCCTCCATTAAAACTCCATCCTCAGTAGTGGATAATTAAAGTCTCTCTTCACAACTCTCTCCCACTGATGGGCAAATTCAAACAGACAAGATATGGTTCACAGGCAAGTTGATAAGCGTAAAGTTGTAATGTTATGTCTAAGTTGCATTAAGTGGGAATATGTGGGGACGTATGGAAATTCGATAAAAAATTTTCATTTAAAGCCCAGCAAGTAAATTGCAACAAATTGAAAGGTATAGGTTGAAGGTACACAGGTAAAATCTCTATCGACAACACCGAATGCAACATGCATACAAATTAGCAGCTCTAAAGAAATATACTTTAACATAAACAAAATGCACAAAATCAATAATATATTTAAAATGGACACCATGAACACAAATGTGCGATGTATATCAATGGTTTACAAGCAGTGGTGAAAGTGGGTGACAAAATAGATCCATGATTTTACAATGCTAAACAGCATCCCACGTGTAGTTAATTAAGTACAAGCCTTGAAAACAAACGTAATAAATTGCACAGGCTGCTTTTATGTCTTGTTGTCCTACCCTGGGGTACCCTGATTTACCACCTGATTTGCTGGTATAATGAGATAACATTCCCCTTGGTTGTCCCACTCTACAGTGATGTTTTCCCCAACCCCTGTTATTCTTTATATGTCATACGGTAGCCTTAGATGTTTACATAACTATTTTGTACTGTCCTTTTTCCAATTGTAATATTTAATTGGGATGCATTACTGATATGCTTATAACCAGTATGATCTACCTAATATATATGTATGTAGGTCTGTATTAGTTAGCAATGTATTAGTTTTATGACAATATTTTTGCTTTTAGCAGACTAGAGTGGGAACCTCATAAAACTTTATAAAGTTGTGTTTTCTAACCTCATTTTTATCCAATTATGTACTTCCCATGAAAATGATAATGATATAATGATCAATATTACATTAATATTTTTGTTTTTAAAATTGGTCATTGATGAGCACTATAGTCTGGATGTCACCGGGTGGTAGCTCCCAGGGAGTGGGGGCAGAAAGGGTTAGTGCCGAGAGGTCCTGTGGCGCACAATTGGCCGAGAGCCGCCCGGGGGGAGGAAGGGTTAGGTCGGCCACAGTGTCCTCAGCGACCCCTGTGGTATGGCCAGGCGCCTGCGGGCTTGCCTGTAAGCTGCCCAGGGCTGCCTTGTCCTCCGACGCTGTAGCTCTGGGTGGCTGCATGGTGAGTCTGCAGTGTGTAAAAAAGCGGGCAGCTAACAGCACATGCTTCGGAGGACAGCGTGTGTTCATCTTCGCCCCTCCCGAGTCATCGCATGTTGTGGCAGCAGTGAGCTAAGCCTAAAAATAATAGGATACTTCTAGATTGGAGAGAAAATAACAAAAAACTAATTAGAGACTACTAAATAAAATAAATAAATAAAAATGGTTATTTATGCTTGAAGGTTAAAGATTTATGTTGTTGAATTACTAAAGATGTAATTTAAAAACTATAATACTAGAATAAAGTGTAATCCACTTCTACCCCTTAAATCGTTAATAGCTGTGACAGTATATTGTCCATTATGAGTATATTGACAAGTGACACATATATTTTTTTCCATGCTCAAACATCTTTTATTTTTCCACAACACACAAACACAACAACAGCAGAAAGTGCCATATTGGAAGATTTTTGGAAAATAAATTAAGAAGGAGTGGGATAGGTAAGTGAATTGGGTCATGGCCTTCTGTACACATCTGCATTAGAGTACGGATGCCTTTCAACACAGGATCTATTGAGTCAAGTGTGTTTTTCCAAATAAAGTGAACACCAGTTTAGTAGCCCTGCCAAAACTTTGTATAGCAATTAAAATCATGTGTGTCAAAGTTGATTGCAAAGCGATGCTCTGAGCGAGCGAGAGAGTTGTGAAGAGAGACTTTACTTATCCACTACTGAGGATGGAGTTTTAATGAAGGCTGACAAAGTACACACATACAGTATGTCACACTTTATGCATATATATATATATATATTATATATATATATATATATATATATTATATATATATATATATATATATATTATACAAATACTCTGTTTATTAATGTAAACCTACGCAAGATGACACTGGTGAAATAAAGTAATACGAGTGTTTTGGATGAGCCATCATGCATTCAAACTGTTCAGTCTTGATTTAGTATATAAAACTACAGGACACTAACCATCTAAAAATAAACCCTCCACACATAAGCTAAAAAGGGCACAATTATCAATAACAACAGCGGAATTCACCTTGGGCACTTGCACCACAGATGAATGTTGGTTAAGTTTTTTTGTTTTGTTTTGCCAATCAAGTGAATGCCTTGCACATTTTGTATGCCATCATTGAATCAACAAAGGGAGTTGTGGGGTATACATTATCTCATAGAGCATTTTTTTCTTCTATAAAGAGTCAAAGGATAATTGATGAATACATACTATATTCATCTCTAGTCTCTGTTACAGATTTTGTCACTGTTGCACAGGGTCTGTAGATTGGATCTTTCACACTGATAACACCAAAGAGGAACATTTTTCATTAAGCATGTCTGCAGTATTTCAGTAGGGTAGCCCGTTGTACATACAAAATACAATATTAAAATGCTGTCACTTCAAATGTCATAACATACTGATTTCCCATATATGACCCAATTGAACACTGTAGTCTTTGAAATTCATTTTTATCAGTTAAAGAATATATTGCTTCAAGTGTCATTTAAGTGTCTTTTTTTAAATTTCCTTGGTATAATACAATATTTACAATCATTCTCGAATTGCTCTGGGTTCTGTTGTTAATGTTTTTTTTTTCTGACTATTCTGTACATTTAAGTACTTCTCTATTCTCCAACACTATTCTCCAACATTTTCCAAGCTGTTTAAAAATCATCACTGTACAATGTAAGGGCCCAGGGGTCTGAATTATTTACTATAGAAACTATTTCCTGTAGACTTCAGTAGACATTCATGCTTGTATTTCTACCTGTTAGCATTACTTTAATATTAAGTCCTGGGTTTTATCAACTGTAACTGTTTTGGGTGATTTGTAGATAATTAGCTAGCACACACCAACTCCTCCTAATGTGACCATTAAGATCATATTAAGGCCATTCTGGAGCTCAGACTTTTTATTTATTTATTTATTAATATAAACATATCTGAGAATATGTTTTTTACTCAATGAAGCAACTTGAGGATTGAGTTATATGAATAACTACTGCTTTACAAACACTGGATTTACTTAAACTAAACGGTAATCATTTCAGACCCAAAACATAACTGACTGTCTGTGCTGTTTAGACAAAGAATCGGAAATCTAAATAAGGGGTCCAGTTCATTGGAGCAAACGGCCTTGACTGTTTACATGTTTATAAATGTGGATTCTGTCCAGTTCTTGAAGGCCAAAGAGCTGACAGATTAATGTCGGCATGGGCACTTGGCTGTCTACCACGGACAAACCCCAGAGTCACAGTCAAAGACATGACCCAAATAAAGATACATTTGAAATTAAAATAAAATTACTTTTAATTGGGTTAGGGTTCGGCCTGTGACTGAAGAGGCCAATCTCGGAATCAAACCCAGTATCTCATGGCCCTTTGCCTGCAATCATTAAACTGTCTTAGAGCAGTGCTGATAGGTATTAGCACCCTCATGAATGCTTTGTAAACTGGGTGTGGACAAATAGACTTTTTAAATTAGGAACATGTTTTAGAAATGAGAAGTTCTGCACAATGAATAGGGGAACAAAGCAAATGGTATTGAAGCTAATAAATAGAAGGAAAATTAATCTGAAAATCAAAAATAATTCATGACTTCAGAAATGGAAATGGAATGGAAAAAGCCAATTTAGCAAAGTATGAGGTCTCGACACAATATCATGATACAAACAGACTCAGTGGGTGTTGAATTAAAAAGAAGTTTATGAGTATATATGACTGTAAGCACACTTGTGTAACAAAGACATTCAGCTAAATATAGAGTTCTGTTTTATAAATATAAGGATATTTTAACCTTTTGCAAATTAGTTAAACTTACAAGAATCTATAGTAATGTAATAATGCACATTCCACCCACACTGTATGTCATTACTGTAACACAGATGTTCTACATTTTCTGAAAGGAAATAAAGCATCTGTATTTATCAAGAAACAAATAGTTCCTTTCAACAAAAAAAGGGAAAAACATACATCACCATTCTGATGCACTGCAATGTTTGCTTATTCCTGCAAGCTTGTCAAAATAGGGGGAAAAAAAGTTTTAGCATTAATACTGTAATATGTAGTCAGAATAAACCCTAAAATCCATAAGGCTTGTGGTTGTTTTAGAAGCAGTGCATTGAATGTGGAGAGTAATTTGGCGAGATCAGTGCCCATGTACAGAGCAGGCCAACTTCATGACTTGGTCCTGTTCCATTTGAATATTAATAAGATACGCGGACAACAGTTTACGCTGATGTTTAAAAGACTCCAGTGCTGTAATGACTTATTTGAGTAAACAAATTCCATGTATGTTCATGCCCCATTTCATCAACATTATCTGACTTAAGAGGGTTCAGATAAACATCAAGGTACATTTCAGTGGTGTAAGGAAATAGTATCCATTTCCTGAAGCTTTTAAGACATAATTAAAGATGATCTGTTATCATTATTTCCCAAACTTCCTTTTTTTCTCTCTCTTTTAAAATGGTAAACTCTGTAAATCAATTGAATGTTTGGATTGCTGCAATAGTTTGTTAGTATTAAAGGTAGACTCCCTTTTAAAAGCTTAATTTATCAGTTGTGTTTCCTAATTCTGTGGCTCTGTGTCCTCTTGGCTTTTTTTTTTGGTGTACACTCCAATTTTACCAACCTCATTTTTTGACTTATGACTGTAATTATAAAATAATAAAACAAGCGCAGTCATCACAATCGGAAAAGCTGGTTCTGTCCCCAGATTCTTGCAATATTCTCAATAATTTCTGGTAAAGAATGTTTTGGTAAAGACATTTCCATTAGAACTGTATACCTCTATTGCAATAGCAGCCTTACTGAAATTCCATTTCTCATTCTTTTGTCCTAGTAATAACAATGTAATTACATGGTAACTACTTCACTGTTAACATGCACTAATAATTTGGTACATGTACATATTAAAAGCTCAGAACATGCGTTCATATGTACAGTAACTATTTTCAAAGCACAAAACAACTACATGCCTCACAACTCATATTTGGATTTGGCAACATTAAGGCCTATCTCCTCCACCTAGTGTCTAGGCACCATTACACGGGTGGGGCGCTAAATACTTGCATATCTGGCTCATCCAAGACAGTACTTCTCTTTTATTATTCATTGAGGCACTGATTGTGGATTTGATTGGGTTGTTTCCTGCTTAACCCTTTGACAACAAAATATTTATTGTCTGCGCTCTTACAGTACATCTGCTTCTCTCCCCATCCTTTATTATGCTCCTCTAGGCCCAAGATTTGGAGACAGTTTTTCTACACCTTTCATCTGGTGCCAAACTGGCAACACGCACCATTGACATTGCTCTGCTCTGAGCAAATCCACCTGCCTTGAAAAAGTGGATCAGGGTTGTATTCATAAAGCACTGGATTGCATGTAAAATGCACAGGACTGGAATGCATTTTGCTGCACGCGATGCATGAAATAAAATGGTCAAGAAGACAAATGTATGGTTCTGAAGCTAATAACTAGTTAGTCACTCATAAACACGAATGAAGGCATTGGCAGAAACGTTCGTTTCTCACAGTATTACGACAGAATTTATGGAACATTTAATTAATTAACATGCTTTTTAAATACAGGCTAAATGGAAATTTAAAACAACACAAAAAGACATTAAAAAGGACAGAGTTGAAATACTTACAAAATGGTTTCCAACCTGTTGACTGCTTAATAACAATTACCACATTTTCTTATATATCATGTTAGCCAGCCCTTAAAGTAATTGTAGCTAACAAAGTAGTTCAATAACATTTCTCCTCCATGCAAATCCATTCACTATATAGGTCTCAAATGTGCAGTTCTGAAATAAACATAGAGAGTGAAATGTCCCCCTCCGCCTTCAAATGGCTTTGAACTTTATATACTTTAAATGTAAGTTTCAGTATTTTTTATTTTTTTTTTATTTTTTTACACAATAATTGCATTTGAATCTTTTGTACTGGTTTGTGTTATTCATTTGCTGCCCAAGGTTTTGGTAGATACCTACAGTATCTCAAGGGAGCATGTGTTGAAAACAAACAGTGGAGGTATTTGTAAGTTTTGGATGGCATGGTAACCATTTTGTTTGTTAAACAAAGCCTTGTCCTTGATGGCACCTGTCTCACTTAACCTTTGTCCCATAATGCAGACTCTGGTGTGTAATCATTTTGTACTTTATTGGCAGTAAATTCTAAGAATACTTGAAGGGATTGATGAACAACCAAGCTGCATGTTTGTAAGTGGTCTTTATACTGAAGTCCTCTTTATATACGTGGCATTTTAAAAAGAAAAGCATATACATGTGATTCTTCAGACTGGACAGCACAGACAGTGGTCCTTCTGTACAAATAGACAGTTGACTGTCTGCTGTTCTGATGCACATATTCTACGAAGCACCTTGAGGAAATGCAGTAAAAATCTTTTAAAATGATATCAGACTCAAAGCCATTCCTAGATTTTCTTTTTTTTTTTTTTTTTGTAGGCAGTATTGTAAAAAGAAACGATTTTAGCCATTTTCTCCCAGTAAAAGACACAGTTTGGCTGAAACTGTGCCATTCCAGATGCAGTGTTCCATGTTGGCTTGTTAATTACCTGTGAATATCTCCATTTTTGGCATTCAGTGCTCACAAGTTTGGGCAGCCCAGGCAGAACTCATGCCAACTCCTCCAGTATTAACTGTTCCACTTTTTCTTTACCCTCCTCCAAGTGTTCTAATCTGCAAGGCATGCTTGTATGGATGACCACAGCAGGGCCTGCATCAGCGTACTCTGTTTGGGTCAAAGAATGGAAAGAATATGTTAGAGCTAATTAATGGCTCAGACTATTTCATTAACAATGACAATTTTATCAAAAGTCCTGAAATAATAATTATTAAACCATAATATATTTTTTTAGCTACTTACAACCTTATTTAAATTTGAACTAAATAAAACATACTGGTATCTTTTAACTGAACAGTGAACAAATAGTAATATAATAACTAATAATACTACAATTTTCTGTTACTGGTCTGTGACACAGTATAATGAGCTACTTTCAATTTAAATGCTTAAATGCCAAATTTCTAGTGAACACATTCCACACGTGCTGCACTCTCTCCAGTAAACTTACTAAAACTAAGACAAGAGAATGTAAATAAATCCTGAAAATTTGCAAACATATATTTCTATTATGTCATCCTTCACCTCATTAAAATAAACCACAATATATTGATATACTGTTTATCCAAACCAAAACACAATCCAAACCTACACATATAATTATAAACAACTTTTTCCTCACAGAACACTAAATAATTTTACAGCATTACACAAATGTGCAGCATTAAGTAATGTTACACAATTTGATTATGAGGGAGTGTGGAAGGGTTGTGGGTAATTCACTGACGAGGAGACAGACAGGTGTATTTGGAAAACACCACACAGGTGCCCAGTTTTATTTTAGGCCGGCTCTTTTTCTTTCCTTGTTTTTTTTCTCTCCGGTAGAGGGCACTGTTGACCGTGGGCTGCCTATCAACGATGATAGACAGCACCACGGAAATACCACAGCTGGTACACGACCTTCAAATGCACTCGCAGGTGCTCAAAGAAATAATAATGAAAACAGAAGGCGAAAAGAACAAAGGAAAATAAAACAGTAATAAAACTACAAATAAAAGGTTCTGCACTCGGCAGCGTTATCCCGGTCGCCGCTACCCGCACGACCCGGATCCCCGTCCTACTCTCTCGGCTATCTAGCCTGCTCTCTCACAATACGCCGGGGTCTGCCCATGGGTTCCCCGCTCTCTCTCTCTGTCTGTCTCGCTGATTCCCGGTCCTGAATCAAAGGGTCCGCACCCTTAGAGCGTCTAAGTGGGCAGACCTGAGGAAACAAAAGAGCGTTATTTTATAGGACCGACAATCACCCAAGACCCGCCTCTCGGCCATTCAGAGAGGGGGAAAGTCCACACACACACTTTCCCACCTCCCCGTGTCACTGCCATGACTCACAGGAGGTTGTTGGACAACTGCCGCCCTCTTCATGCAGCCCTGTGAACACGCCAGCAGAGACAGCACAGATCTCCCCCTGCTACAGGGAGATCTCCGCTTAACGTGTATTCCTAAACAGCATTTGTCCCAAAATAATCTTATTCCTAATACACAAAAGAGCATTTCCAATATCTATTTTATTAAAAAAATAATTTCCCTTTCTCAGTAGAGCTACACATATTAAGTACAGAATGGCAGAAGACCCTTGTGCAGTCAATGCATGGATTTAGGACACTGCTGGCTTGATCTGTTAAGTAAATTTGAGTTCATAAGCTCATGTAACAATACAGTATATGCGTCTATTTGAACAATCAAAATGATCTGTTATGAGAGCCATTAAAATGTATTATAGGTTACAAAGTCCCTCGCAGCCAATCAAAATGTATTATCTTCACAGAAAACAATAAACTGGCAAAATTCAAAAAGGGTAGACAACAAAATTGATCAGAATTAAAGATGAACATTATATGTGTGTGTGTGTGTGTGGTGTGTGTGTGTGCGGGTTAGACTAACATGTACAATTGACAGTACACTATAGATCATTCTTACAACTGTTTTGCACTCCTAAGATTAAAGGGAAGTCACTTATAAATAGAGGTGGTTTAACAGCTATTTGCATTAACTGCCATTTACCTACTTCATTCCTCCCTATTTTAAAACCAGCCGTTGTTACTGTTGTTACTGGACCGGATGTATTCTGATCTTTTATTTTAAATGACATGTTATAATGTAGATCACAGCAGATTATGTACATGTTACAGCAAATAAGAGACTTTGACCCCATTATTTTATACATAAACAATAGGACTTGTATGTATTTCTGTCTTTGACATGATGTGCATAGAGCCGAGTAATAAGTGAAGAATTCCTTTGCACACATATATTTGGACATTCACATTCAAGATTTTCCCAATCAATCAGCTACTTCATGAATGCAATAAGCATGGTTACACTGTGTGCAGATCAAGTGCCGAGCACGCAGTGGCACTCTGGCATGAACCCAACAATAAGCAGGGGATTCCATGTGGGTGACAATCTGGTGCACTGCCTCCCCTTCATGTCATTAACAGTCACTTTGTAGATGGCTAAAGAATGTTTGCTGTTAGCTTCTAAATTAAAGTTTTTCGCCTTTAAATAACGGCAGACGTAAGCATCCATAAGATTCATCCATGCAGTTTAAGCTGATTTGGCTATGCTTGTAGGTTTGATATCAAGGGGGTCTGGCACCCCAAGTTAAATGTATACATTTACCTCCTGTGCCAAATGAATAATAAAGTCTATTTCAAATGGGTTAGCATTTTAGCAGGACTTAGTAACTGCTGGCACTCTCAGATGCCCCCCACCCCCCTCTATCTTTCCCATGGAAAAGCAGCAGGATGAAAGAGGTGTTAAATGACAATTTTAATGAAAGTATTGTGTCATTTATTACACAGCAAATCTTCACATCAAATTTTGATCCCATGTGGCTTGCAGCTAAATGCTAATTATGTTTTCGAACAGCAACACTCCGTTAAACAGCATTTTCCATGATCTACACCCTCCATTGTTGCGGACCTAAATTGCGCTTTTTATTGTTGATGGAGATGAAGTGTATGCAGGGATTATTGGTGATGTACTTTGCTGCCCAGTGCCCATCAATCTCTGTGTGAGAGGAGTAGCTCACAGCTTCCAGCTTCTGCCACTGAGTCCTGTCAATTACTGTGGAAACAGCATAAAAAGATCAGTACTTTACCTGGCGCAACCCTGCCTGGAATGTAATGGGTACCGCCAGCAATGCAAGCCCATTCAAACTCAGCATGCAAATGCTGCCTCAGCCCCTTCAGCTGGAGTTCAGGATAAGAAGTGGAATAATCAGACAGATTCTGAAAAATGCACAAACTACTTCTGACCTTGAAAAGGGTCATGAGTTTAAAACTGGCTTTGGGTATTATAGTAACTTACTCCACCTACAATTACAAAACCCCAGATTTGTGTTGATTAATTGCTACAGTCTTAGAAGATCAGTACTTCAGCTGGACTAACCTTGACAGGAAAGTAATGGGTACTCCTATACTGTAGGTGCTATCCTTTTCTTGTGGTGTAAAAAAGTGCCCCTCTCTTATCCACATGCATAGTAAACTATCTATTATGCAGAGTACCAGGAAGTTTTTATTTTTATTTATTTTTTTTTTTAATTTAGTCGTCTCCTCATTTTTACCCTAGTTTTCTCCCCAATTTAGTGTGCCCAATTATTATCTGTATCCTTGGCTCACAGCTCACAACCCCCCAGCCAACTCGAGGAACGGCGGTTGGAGCACATGTCCTCCGAAACGTGCTCCTACCAATCAGTCATTTTTCGCAATGCAGATCCACAGTGAGGCCACCAGACCTATAGAGCCGGAGGACAACACAGATCTGAATGGATCCACTAGAAGACTGTCACAGAGACTGCCGAAGTGGGCGGCGTCAGAACCAGGAAAAGGAATGAAATATACAAAACACATGACGGATGAAATGAAATGATGAAGACGCCTGTTGGCGCCGGTTTATTACAAAATAAAAGGTTTAAACAAAACGGAAAAAACAGGACACGGCACTCTACGCCAAAATAAATAGACAAACAAAAACAGACTAAACTTAACAAAACAAAACGGTGCACGGACAGACACTGACAAACACGGCGAGCTTTAAATAAACAAGTATTGTGCTGGTCCTACCAGCACGCAATAGCAATTGATATATTTAAGTTACTCCTTTTCTCGCTCCCGTTCTCCACTCACCGAACACCCAACCACCAGTATGTTAAAACGTGCATCTATATATACTATTGTGCTGGGATTCAATTACCAATTAATAATTCACTTGAATCCCAGCACGTGAATTAATAAAATGCAATTCCCCGTGCTCACATATTACATTTTACTTGCACGTGAAGTGCTGTGCAATCCTCGTGCCTAAATACAAATATACATTTTAAACACTCGTGTTACACAGACCAGTTTATATCCCGTGTACCAATGTCTATACACCAACATTTAAACACACCACATACAACATATAACACAAAAATACACACAGGGGCAGGGCACTTTGTCACAAGGTGTCTGGGGGGAGTAACCGGCAGGGGTCGCTGAAGCACGGCGAGCTGTGGATTCCTCTGCTGACCTAAGCCCTCCCTACCTGGTCAGTGCTTGGCCAATTGTGTGCCACCCCCTAGGAACTCCCGGTCATGGTCGGCTGTGACTTAGCCTGGACTCGAACCTGTGATCCCCAGGCTATAGGACACATCCACGTGGAGCACCTTTGCTGGATGCGCCACTCGGGAGTCCCCAGGAAGTTTTAAATTCCAATTGTGTTTTTAAACCTCCAGTTACTATGCATTACCTGGAGTAAATAATTGAGTACCCTGATACCTTTGAGTCTCAATGGGGCCAGTATACCTTTGCTGCACTGTGAAAAGGCATGGGGAGCTAGAGAGAGGCCAAACAGCAAGACCCAGAACTTGTATGCTGTTCCCTGAAAGGCGAACCACATGTACTTCCTGTATGCTGGTTTTATGGGGATGTGGAAATAGGCACTTTGCCAGCAGAGCTGCCACCTCCTGAGACACTACTGCGGTGTCTTGCGGGTCCATGACTAATGTTGGAGTCACGCCCCGAAAAGGAGGGGTACCGTGCTTGAACTGCAGAGAGTAGCAAGTTTGAATGGTAGTAAGCACCCAGATGACCATTGTGCACCGATGCCAATAATCCAGAAGGCTCCTGAGAAGGGGCCCTGTGGTAGCAAAAGGCCATTGCTCATCTTGTGGCTTGGTTTGAGGTTTTGCCTCTGCGCCGGCAATGCAACCTATTATAGCCTCCGTAGGGAACACCCGCGGGTCGGTTCTGAACACCACCTCTGATTTAAACAATTTTTTTCTTCTCCAAAAATGGCCTGCATCTTAAATTCGACTGTAGTGATTAAAATCACCAACAAAAGAGATGACTCCACGAGTACACAAACAGGAACGTGGCTGACCGCTTGATCAAAGACGAACAAAAACGTCCCTGGCCGATCTCGAACCATCCACGACATGCAGGTCAGATCGGAAATGCTGATCAGACCCCTGCATTTTTCCGACATGCCAAGCAATACCACAGTTCACAAAAAGGGAAAAAAGAGGTGCATTAATCATGACTGGAAAGGAGAAGCAGCGCTTAACTGCAATGCTCTGAGTGATGGCAGACGGCCGTAAAACTGCTTGCTCACGCGTAATTCAGGCTGCATCATTGTAAATGCATCTTTATTTAATGTTTTATTTTTCCCGAAATTGAGGGTGGAAAATTTTGGCTGCGTCTTAAATTTGTAGGACTGCAGTATCAGCGTGATTTTCAAAAGGGGCAAAATGAGGACTAGGTCGCTAAGGGATTTCTACAAACCTGATTTAGGCTGCTAAGTGTATGCGCTAGCTGAAATTCATCCTGTATTCACTTCTTGACGCTTAAATATAAATCAAGAGACAAAATGGTGAGTGGATACAGGTGAGTGCAGTGCAGAGCGGGTGCAAATCAGACAGACGATTACTTGGGTGTTTGTTGAACTGATTTGACAATGTCCAGGGCCTTATGGTGAACACCTATAAATAATAATTTATATTATTTATAGGCGTGTGTCTCTCGTAACTTTAATCCCCGGGTTTGACTCGTAACCAAAAGTCCAGGTTTTACAAACACCTCCACTAAACACGAAACACAAACACAAGACAGTGAGTGAAATGAGGTGCTAGTGGTGTTGTGGAAGGGTAGTGGGTAAGTCACTGACACAGGAGGCAGACAGGTGGATTTAGCAACACCGCACAGGTGCCCAATTTTATTCTCGGGTGCTATTTTTAAGCTTATCCCGCAGATTGCGCTGTGGGTCCGTGGTCTGATTTACCAATGATGGTAGACAGAACCACGGGCATACCAAGCGATGGTACACAATACCGGCGCCTTGCAGGTGCTCAAAGAAATAATAATGAAAACAGAAGGCAAAAATAACAAGGGAAAAAATAACACAATAACAAAACTACAAATAAAAGGTGCTGCACTCTGCAGCAATATCCCGGTCGCCGCTGCCCGTGCGACCCGGATCTTCGTCCTACGCTGCCGGCTACCTAGCCTGCTCTGTTATACTTTTAAGGGGTCTGCCCAAGGGTTCCCCACACTCACTGTCGCACTGTGACACTTTGGTGTCTTTTTCTCTCCCGGCTGGTTCTCGGTCCGTGACCAGCGTTTCCGCACTCTCAGCGCGTCTATAAGGGCAGACCTGAGGAAACAGCAGAGCGTTATTTTATAGGACCAACAATCTCCCAAGACTCGCCTCTCAGCCATTCAGAGAGGGGGAAAGTCCACACACCCACTTTCCCACCTCCCCGTGTCACTGCCATGACTCACAGGCGGTTGTTGGACGACTGCCGCCCTCTTTCTGCAGCCCGTGAACACGCCAGCAGAGTCAACACAGATCTCTCCCTGCTACATATCCTTTCCCTCAGAATGACACCACCGGTTCATTCGAAAATCTTACACCCCCATGCCTTCCTGAGAGAAAAAGTCTGCGTTTTGATGCAGCTTTCCTGCTCGGTGGACTACCCTGAAGGCATAGGGCTGCAAGCCCAAGTACCACCGTGTGATTCTGGCGTTGCTATCTTTCATCCGGTGAAGCCACGCTAAGAGGGCATGATCTGTAACCAGGGTGAAGTGTCGTCCCAGGAGGTAGTACCGGAGTGACTCGACTGCCCATTTTACTGCGAGACACTCCTTCTCGATGGTGCTATAATTTTTCTCGCGGGGAAGGAGCTTCCTGCTGATATACAGGACTGGGTGCTCGCTTCCTCGAACCTCCTGCAACAACACTGCCCGAGACCTGTCTCTGACGCATCCGTCTGCAGGGTGAACCTCTTACCAAAATCCGGGCTGCATAGCACTGGCTTACTACACAGCCTCCACTTCAAGGCGAGAAAGGCCCTCTGGCACGACTCCGTCCACTGAACCGTATTTGGGGCAGCCTTCCGGGTGAGGTCTGTCAAGGGAGCAGCGAGCGTAGCGAAGCTTGGGATGAACTTTCTATAATAGCCCGCTAGTCCCAAGAAAGAGCGCACCTGGGTTTTGGTTGTAGGAACCGGCCAGTCAGCCAAGGCTTTCACCTTAGCAACTAGCGGTCTGATCTGGCCGCCCCCTACTCGATACCCCAAATACTCCGACTCACTCTTCCCAATGGCACACTTCTTTGGGTTAGCAGTGAGCCCCGCCTCCCGCAAGGATTGCAGCACCGCCGCTACCTTACACAGATGACTCGGCCAATCCTCACTGTGGATAACCACGTCATCTATGTAAGCAGCGGCGTACTGCTGATGGGGCCGCAAGATGCGATCCATCATCCGCTGGAAAGTGGCGGGGGCTCCGTGCAACCCAAAGGGCATGGTCCTAAATTGGTACAACCCGAAGGGAGTCGAAAACGCCGTCCTCTCTCTAGATTCCGGGGACAGGGGTATCTGCCAGTACCCCTTCGTTAAATCCAGTGTCGTCATAAAATGAGCCGTGCCTAGACGCTCCAGCAACTCATCTACCCGGGGCATCGGATAAGCGTCAAATTTCGATTTCTCATTGATTTGTCTGAAATCAATGCAAAATCGAGTTGACCCGTCTGGCTTATCAACTAAAACGATCGGACTGTTCCAGTCACTTTGGGACTCTTCTATTACCCCCAGTCTCAGCATTTCCAATTTCCGCTTTTATTACCTGTCTTTTACGCTCAGGTATACGGTACGACCTCTGGTGAACTAGCGCCCCCGACTCAATATCAATGTGATGATGGGCTACTCGAGTCTGCCCCGGGACTGAAGAGAACACGTCAGGAAACTCCGCCACCAGACCGTGAGCCTGACATTTCTGCATTGGTGTCAGATTCTCAGCAATCTGTACCGATCCTTTTCTTGCCAACACAGAAAGATCAGGTCCCAGGTCCGTGACGTCATCTGCATGCGCCAGTAACAACGCCTCTGGTTGCAACCAAGGCTTTAAGAGGTTGATATGATAAATATGTTTCTCTCTCCATCGCTCCGGCTGGCAGATCTCATAGTCCACCTTCCCAACCTGGCGTGTAACCTCAAAGGGTCCTTGCCACTTAGCCAAGAGTTTTGACTCAGAACTGGGTAATAATAGAAGTACATTATCCCCCGGCTGAAATGTGCGCAACCGGGCTCCTCGGTTATACTGTGTCTCCTGTCTGTGCTGTGCCTGCTGCAAATTGTCATGCGCCCATTTCCCAACAGACTCAAGACGCTTGCACAGGTCCAACACATACCGGACGGTATTGGTTGAATTGTCCTTGTGCTCCTCCCACATCTCTCTGACCAGATCGAGCACGCCCTGGGGTCTCCGCCCATACAGCAGCTGGAATAGTGAAAACCCAGTGGAAGCCTGGGGAACCTCTCTGATCGCAAAGAGAAGGGGGGGAATCAGCTGGTCCCAGTAACGAACATCACTACCTCCCCAGTGAGTTCGGGCAACACATTAATTCTCCAAAAGCTTACTGTTCGCTGATGAGCGGGATAAAAATGGTGCGCCCAGCCCACTGGGCTTGGGGCCACCCGTCATTTTGGTGGGTTTCTGGATAGAGTGGTCTGGAGCTGCAGGTCTAGCCGCCCCCTGCACCGCGGCAGTGAGAGTCTGGTGCAGGAGGTCCATCAGGGCTGCAAATTGGGTGGCATCCATAGCTTCTGTGTCCTGGTTCTGTGGGTGCACTGCTTTTACGGGCAATGCCAGTGAATCCCACCGCTGACACCATGTGTGGAAAGGTGGTGGGTAATTCACTGACAAGGAGACAGAACAGTTGTACTTGGAACACCACCCAGGTGCCCAGTTTTATTTTTAGGACAGTTCTTATTTTTCACCGGCAGAGGGCACTGTTGTCCGTGGGCTGCCTATCAATGATGATAGACAGCACCACGGAAATACCAAAGTTGGTAAACGAATTCACTGCAGGCGCACTCGCAGGTGCTCAAAGAAATAATAATGAAAACAGAAGGCGAAAAGAACAAGGAAAAATAACACAATAATAAAACTACAAATAAAAGGTGCTGCACTCGGCAGCGTTATCCCAGTCGCCGCTACCCGTACGACCCGGATCACCGACCTACTCTAGCGGCTCCCTGCCTGCTCTAAACAATACTTCGGGGTCTGCCCAAGGGTTCCCCGCTGTCACTCTCTGCCTTGTTCGTTGCCGTGTTTCTCCCAGCTGGTTTCTTTGTCCTCGACCAGAGCTTCCGAACACACAGCGTATCTAAGAGGGCAGACCTGAGGAAACAGCAGAGCATTTTTTATATAGGGCTAGCAATCTCCCAAGACTCGCCTCTCAGCCATTCAGAGAGGTGGAAAGTCCACACACCCACTTTCCCACCTCCCCGTGTCAATGCCATGACTCACAGGCGGTTGTTGGACGACTGCCGCCCTCTTCCTGCAGTACTGTGAACACGCCAGCAGAGTCAGCACAGATCTCCCCCTGCTACATTAATATATACATTTTTTCTCAATAAAACCCCTTTTCTCCTTAACAGTGTGGAGTATGGTGTGTAGATAAGTGGACAAAAAAATCCTCATTTAAATGCATGAAACTCTGAGGCAGTGACACAGCAAAACGTGAAAAAAGTTCAAGGGGGTGTAGACTTTCTATAGGCACTGTGTGTGTGTGTATATATATATATATATATATATATATATATATATATATATATATATATATATATATATATATATATATATATAGAATAAACGTTATTACATATAAAACCGATCTATACTCTAAACTAGCTACTTGTAAAGGACTGGGGAGGAACGAGAGTGGTAGATTGCACGTTTGGAATTGGATTTGTATTTTGCTTTTGATTTGATTATTGCAACAGATTTGTGTGCAGATTGTTGTTTTAATTGTATCCTTTCTTGGATTGTAATGTTTACTTTGTGTGCCATAGTTGTATTGAGTTTCACATTGATTTGTTTTTGTGTGTTTATTTCTATTTAGTTGCACTTAGAAAT
>NC_054587.1:1617046-1622566 GCF_017654505.1 Polyodon spathula
GGTGCTATTTTTAAGTTTATCCCTCAGATTGCGCTGTGGGTCCGTGGTCTGATTTACCAATGATGGTAGACAGAACCACGGGCATACCAAGCGATGGTACACAATACCGGCGCCTTGCAGGTGCTCAAAGAAATAACAATGAAAACAGAAGGCAAAAATAACAAGGGAAAAATAACACAATAACAAAACTACAAATAAAAGGTGCTGCACTCTGCAGCAATATCCCGGTCGCCGCTGCCCGTGTGACCCGGATCTCTGTCCTACGCTGCCGGCTACCTATCTGCTCTGTTATACTTTTAAGTGGTCTGCCCAAGGGTTCCCCACACTCACTGTCTCACTGTGACACTTTAGTGTCTTTTTCTCTCCCGGCTGGTTCTCCCTCAGAATGACACCACCGGTTCATTTGAAAATCTTACACCCCCATTCCTTCCCGAGAGAAAAAGTCTGCGTTTTGATGCAACTTTCCTGCTCGGTGGACTACCCTGAAGGGATAGGGCTGCAAGCCCAAGTACCACCGTGTGATTCTGGCGTTGCTCTCTTTCATCCGGTGAAGCCATGCTAAGAGGGCATGATCTGTAACCAGGGTGAAGTGTCTCCCCAGGAGGTAGTACCGGAGTTACTCGACTGCCCATTTTACTGCGAGACACTCCTTCTCGATGGTGCTATAATTTTTCTCGCGGGGAAGGAGCTTCCTGCTGATATACAGGACTGGGTGCTCGCTTCCTCGAACCTCCTGCAACAACACTGCCCGAGACCTGTCTCTGACGCATCCGTCTGCAGGGTGAACCTCTTACCAAAATCCGGGCTGCACAGCACTGGCTTACTACACAGCCTCCACTTCAAGGCGAGAAAGGCCCACTGGCACGACTCTGTCCACTGAACCATATTTTGGGCAGCCTTCTGGGTGAGGTCTGTCAAGGGAGCAGCGAGCGTAGCGAAGCTTGGGATGAACTTTCTATAATAGCCCGCTAGTCCCAAGAAAGAGCGCACCTGGGTTTTGGTTGTAGGAACAGGCCAGTCAGCCAAGGCTTTCACCTTAGCAACTAGCGGTCTGATCTGGCCGCCCCCTACTCGATACCCCAAATACTCCGACTCTCTCTTCCCAATGGCACACTTCTTTGGGTTAGCAGTGAGCCCCGCCTCCCGCAAGGATTGCAGCACCGCCGCTACCTTACACAGATGACTCGGCCAGTCCTCACTGTGGATAACCACGTCATCTATGTAAGCAGCGGCGTACTGCTGATGGGGCCGCAAGATGCGATCCATCATCCGCTGGAAAGTGGCGGGTGCTCCGTGCAACCCAAAGGGCATGGTCCTGAATTGGTACAACCCGAAGGGAGTCGAAAACGCCGTCCTCTCTCTAGATTCCGGGGACAGGGGTATCTGCCAGTACCCCTTCGTTAAATTCAGTGTCGTCATAAAATGAGCCGTGCCTAGACGCTCCAACAACTCATCTACTTGGGGCATCGGATAAGCATCAAATTTCGATTTCTCATTGATTTGTCTGAAATCAATGCAAAATCGAGTTGACCCGTCTGGCTTATCAACTAAAACGATCGGACTGTTCCAGTCACTTTGGGACTCTTCTATTACCCCCAGTCTCAGCATTTCGTCAATTTCCGCTTTTATTACCTGTCTTTTACGTTCAGGTATACGGTACGACCTCTGGTGAACTAGCGCCCCCGACTCAATATCAATGTGATGATGGGCTACTCGAGTCTGCCCCGGGACTGAAGAGAACACGTCGGGAAACTTCGCCACCAGACTGTGAGCCTGACATTTCTTCATTGGTGTCAGATTCTCAGCAATCTGTACCGATCCTTTTCTTGCCAACACAGAAAGATCAGGTCCCAGGTCCGTGACGTCATCTGCATGCGCCACTAACAATGCCTCTGGTTGCAACCAAGGCTTTAAGAGGTTGATATGATAAATATGTTTCTCTCTCCATCGCTCCGGCTGGCAGATCTCATAGTCCACCTTCCCAACCTGGCGTGTAACCTAAAAGGGTCCTTGCCACTTATCCAAGAGTTTTGACTCAGAACTGGATAATAATAGAAGTACATTATCCCCCGGCTGAAATGTGCGCAACCGGGCTCCTCGGTTATACTGTGTCTTCTGTTTTTGCTGTGCCTGCTGCAAATTGTCATGCGCCCATTTCCCAACAGACTCAAGACGGTTGCACAGGTCCAACACATACCGGATGGTATTGGTTGAATTGTCCTTGTGCTCCTCCCACATCTCTCTGACCAGATCGAGCACGCCCTGGGGTCTCCGCCCATACAGCAGCTGGAATAGTGAAAACCCAGTGGAAGCCTGGGGAACCTCTCTGATCGCAAAGAGAAGGGGGGGAATCAGCTGGTCCCAGTAACGAACATCACTACCTCCCCAGTGAGTTCGGGCAACACATAGCTAGCCCACTGGGCTTGGGGCCACCCGTCATTTTGGTGGGTTTCTGGATAGAGTGGTTTAGAGCTGCAGGTCTAGCCGCCCCCTGCACCGCGGCAGTGAGAGTCTGGTGCAGGAGGTCCATCAGGGCTGCAAATTGGGTGGCATCCATAGCTTCTGTGTCCTGGTTCTGTGGGTGCACTGCTTTTACGGGCAATGCCAGTGAATCCCACCGCTGACACCATGTGTGGAAGGGTGGTGGGTAATTCACTGACAAGGAGACAGAACAGTTGTACTTGGAACACCACCCAGGTGCCCAGTTTTATTTTTAGGACAGTTCTTATTTTTCACCGGCAGAGGGCACTGTTGTCCGTGGGCTGCCTATCAATGATGATAGACAGCACAACGGAAATACCAAAGTTGGTAAACGAATTCACTGCAGGCGCACTCGCAGGTACTCAAAGAAATAATAATGAAAACAGAAGGCGAAAAGAACAAGGAAAAATAACACAATAATAAAACTACAAATAAAAGGTGCTGCACTCGGCAGCATTATCCCAGTTGCTGCTACCTGCACGACCC
Organism: Polyodon spathula; assembly: GCF_017654505.1. Lineage (NCBI taxonomy): Eukaryota > Metazoa > Chordata > Actinopteri > Acipenseriformes > Polyodontidae > Polyodon > Polyodon spathula. The sequence goes on from NC_054587.1 coordinate 1,620,014, forward strand.
GGATCACCGACCTACTCTAGCGGCTCCCTGCCTGCTCTAAACAATACTTCGGGGTCTGCCCAAGGGTTCCCCGCTGTCACCCTCTGCCTTGTTCTTTGCCGTGTTTCTCCCAGCTGGTTTCTCGGTCCAAATCCAGCGCTTCCGTACACACAGCGTATCTAAGAGGGCAGACCTGAGGAAACAGCAGAGCATTTTTTATATAGGGCTAGCAATCTCCCAAGACTCGCCTCTCAGCCATTCAGAGAGGTGGAAAGTCCACACACCCACTTTCCCACCTCCCCGTGTCAATGCCTTGACTCACAGATGGTTGTTGGACGACTGCCGCCCTCTTCCTGCAGTACTGTGAACACGCCAGCAGAGTCAGCACAGATCTCCTCCTGCTACATTAATATATACATTTTTTCTCAATAAAACCCCTTTTCTCCTTAACAGTGTGGAGTATGGTGTGTAGATAAGTGGACAAAAAAATCCTCATTTAAATGCCTGAAACTCTGAGGCACTGACACAGCAAAATGTGAAAAAAAGTTCAAGGGGGTGTAGACTTTCTATAGACAGTGTGTGTGTATGTGTGTATATATATATATATATATATATATATATATATATATATATATATATATATATATATAGAATAAACGTTATTACATATAAAACCGATCTATACTCTAAACTAGCTACTTGTAAAGGACTGGTGAGGAACGAGAGTGGTAGATTGCACGTTTGGAATTGGATTTGTATTTTACTTTTGATTTGATTATTGCAACAGATTTGTGTGCAGATTGTTGTTTTAATTGTATCCTGTCTTGGATTGTAATGTCTACTTTGTGTGCCATAGTTGTACTAATCCAATATTGATACACAGATTAACCTTATACTGTATATTTGTAAATCCAATAAGACCTCTTTGTTAACTGTCTAACTCCTGAGTATTGCTGTGTCTGAAACATGTAAATCCTTTTTAACTCTAGTAACCATTTATTGATTGTTATTGCTGAATTTTGCACAACAATTCTACTCCAGTATTTAATAGTTGTTGTTTTTTTTTAAATAATTAAACAATTTTTTTTAATTCAATTTTGTCTCTGCCTCCTTGCTTGGTGTGTCATACACTGTTGCTTACCCAATTAAAGACCCTCAGTATTGGGAACTCTAAAGTAAATTCAAAGCTCCGAATCGTGTTTGGTGTTGCTGTATAATATATAAAACTATGCAGATTGAATCGTGTTTGGTGTTGCTCAGGGGGGGTGCTGTCTGAATCGTGTTTGGTGTTGCTGTATAATATATAAAACTATGCAGATTGAAGCTCAGGGGTGCTGTCTGAATCGTGTTTGGTGTTGCTGTATAATATATAAAACTATGCAGATTGAAGCTCAGGGGGGCTGTCTGAATCGTGTTTGGTGTTGCTGTATAATATATAAAACTATGCAGATTGAAGCTCAGGGGGGCTGTCTGAATCGTGTTTGGTGTTGCTGTATAATATATAAAACTATGCAGATTGAAGCTCAGGGGGGTGTCTGAATCGTGTTTGGTGTTGCTGTATAATATATAAAACTATGCAGATTGAAACTCAGGGGGGTGTCTGAATCGTGTTTGGTGTTGCTGTATAATATATAAAACTATGCAGATTGAAGCTCAGGGGGGTGTCTGAATCGTGTTTGGTGTTGCTGTATAATATATAAAACTATGCAGATTGAAGCTCAGGGGGGTGTCTGAATCGTGTTTGGTGTTGCTGTATAATATATAAAACTATGCAGATTGAAGCTCAGGGGGGTGTCTGAATCGTGTTTGGTGTTGCTGTATAATATATAAAACTATGCAGATTGAAGCTCAGGGGGGTGTCTGAATCGTGTTTGGTGTTGCTGTATAATATATAAAACTATGCAGATTGAAGCTCAGGGGGGTGTCTGAATCGTGTTTGGTGTTGCTGTATAATATATAAAACTATGCAGATTGAAGCTCAGGGGGGTGTCTGAATCGTGTTTGGTGTTGCTGTATAATATATAAAACTATGCAGATTGAAGCTCAGGGGGGTGTCTGAATCGTGTTTGGTGTTGCTGTATAATATATAAAACTATGCAGATTGAAGCTCAGGGGGGTGTCTGAATCGTGTTTGGTGTTGCTGTATAATATATAAAACTATGCAGATTGAAGCTCAGGGGGGTGTCTGAATCGTGTTTGGTGTTGCTGTATAATATATAAAACTATGCAGATTGAAGCTCAGGGGGGTGTCTGAATCGTGTTTGGTGTTGCTGTATAATATATAAAACTATGCAGATTGAAGCTCAGGGGGGCTGTCTGAATCGTGTTTGGTGTTGCTGTATAATATATAAAACTATGCAGATTGAAGCTCAGGGGGGTGTCTGAATCGTGTTTGGTGTTGCTGTATAATATATAAAACTATGCAGATTGAAGCTCAGGGGGGTGTCTGAATCGTGTTTGGTGTTGCTGTATAATATATAAAACTATGCAGATTGAAGCTCAGGGGGGCTGTCTGAATCGTGTTTGGTGTTGCTGTATAATATATAAAACTATGCAGATTGAAGCTCAGGGGGG
>NC_054587.1:1631618-1635322 GCF_017654505.1 Polyodon spathula
CAGGGTTTTACCTGGGAAATAGAGACAACGATCTGAGTCTGAGAATCTGGCTCATTGTTATCTTTTAATCATAGTATTTACAAGGCTAGGAGACATTATTTTGTCACTCTTCTGAGCAGATCAAATTTTGAAGACTCTTCTTTTCACTTGCAACCTGGTCAGTTTGACCCAGCAATGTTTATTCAATGTCATAACTACTTACTTTAGAGAACAAGGAGTCAGGGTAGGGGGTGAAAGGGAAAAACAAATTCCCCACCACCCAGTCTGTTCCAGTATGGGCTGGAGGGGAGTGTAAAGGGTTCATTCTACGTTAGAAACATGAACAGTTTTGATTATCCCTTATAGAAACACTGGGCAGAGGGGTATTAGGAAGCCTGTCCAATACAGAGGGTTGAGGGGAGGAAAGAGATTTCATACCCTTCTTCTTCACATTCTTCATGTCGAGCTCTGAATAAAGGGCATCACTGTTGTCTGCAGCACTGGGGTTATCTACAGGTATTCAATCATGCATTAGGTACATCACTTGGATATATAGTGTTGGTTTAGTAGTCTATAAAATACAGTTGCAGCCGGATCTTTTTTCAGTAGCGTGCTTAATGACAATGTGTAACACTTAAGAAACACTTGTTCTATAAATATAAAATACTGTAGTCCCTTAAGTAATGAATTGTTATTTTAGATTCACTTTACATGGTTGCATTATTTAATCATGACGTCTTGGTGACGTTTAAGGCAGCGGGATGGCCAGAGTGGAGCTCTCAGAAACTTGTCTAACCCTTTGCGGTCCTGTATCAGATCAGGTCCGACAGTACGATTTTCCCTTTCCGGTCCAATGGCGGACCCTGTCCAACATCAAAAAGAAGTCAAGCGCAGGTCTCTAGTCATTTTTTCTCTGGAAAAAGCAGAGAAAACCTTTTAATGGCCGAGTGAGACCGATAGGAGCCGAATGAAGCCGAAAAAAATGGACGTATCTGAGAAATAGAGCTAGCAGCTGCACCGCAGAGATAACACGGACACAAACAAAATAGAGACCTGCTTCTGCATCCAGAGCTCAAAGAACATCACAGACATCTGCAGAGCTTTCTGAGGTGAGATAGTAATCAAACAATGACTGGGATCACATTATTGAGGAGTTTGGTGATAAAACGAGTGATCAGGAGAGGATTGATCAGTATGCATGTGTATAAAGAGAGAAGTGATAAATACAGCTAACAAGGGGTTGGGCTTGGCTGGAGATGCAGTACTGAGTGTCCTGATGCCTTTTAAACCTGTTTTACTCAGAAAAAATTATTTTAAACAGCGCTTGTAAAATAAACAGCACGTGTGAAAATAAATTGGACCCGATGTGCCTGACAAGTGCTGAATAAATGGACCGCTAATGGCTTAACCCCAAGTTCATCTGGTCCCGCTAACCTGTCAGCATGCAACGGACTGCCTCTGGTTTCTGTGAAAAACAAATCTGTTCCATGTATTTCTGATGGTTAACAGCTACACTCTGGGGTACCACATTCTCTGGACATTAGACATGTTTCTGAGTGCTCTACTGTGACCATACACTTTTAAGAAGCCCCCGTGATGTGAGGACTGATTACATACTGTACAAATCAAATCTAAACAGGAAGACGACATTAGTTAAGACAACTCTAGCCGTTAATTCCAAGCCAAGTCGCTGTTTGAAGTCCATGAAACACAAAGCAACTCTCAGGCAAGCTTTTCTTACACATTTTCCAGCAGCTGCTTCGAGATAGAGCAAGACTATGAAATTGATGTTAAGTTTGGTAATCATGTTGCTACTGTATCAGCCAGCTGCTTCAAAAGCTGCCAGAAATAGTTGGCTGAAGCTTGCCTCGTGTTCCACTGGCTTTAGGAATCTATAAACCTCCTTTGCTGCTCACCTATTTGTAACAATTAGGATTTAACATTGCTGTTTGTGAAACACGGACAACTGATTCTCATGACTCTGATATTTGGAAAATGGATACTGTCTTTCTTTTTAGTGATTTTCCCCAGTTTTTAGTTCAGGGGTTTCCAGTTTAAAACACATTTTGAAAAGTTGTTCCCCTATCAAGCAGGTTTGAGATCGTCTAACTGAAACATGATAAAATTCGTTTCTGGGTTTGTCTTCATTGTTCTCTATATCTCCGCTGGTGGCTGAGAGAGGATTTTTTGTCCTTCTTACCTTCTTGCTTCTTGACAAGGACAGCAGAGTACAGGACATCACAGTCGCGTTTTGATCTGGGTTTAGCTGAAAAGATAAATACTAGAACAATGAAACGAAATGCCAGTCACTTTAAGGTTTACATTGTAGTGTGCCTATGCAAAAGCCCTACCAAACTACTAAAGCAAAGCAATATTCATAAAGCCACTAATGTCCAAATCTCTCATGCCCACAGAGGAAAATTGAATTCGTAGATAGACACAACCTACAGTAAATAAATAAAGATGATATGATGATAAAGATTATTATCACATACTGAATCACACAGTGTCCTTCTATTCAATATGTAGTCATTGTAACAAGGGGGAGATCTGTGCTGACTCGTCTGGTGCGTTCATAGTGCTGTGGGTCATGGTAGTGACATGGAGAGGTGGGTGTGTGGGCTCTCTCTGAGTGACTGAGAGGCGGGCCTTGGGAGGATTGCTAGCCCTACAGAATAACGTTCTGCTGTTCCCGCAGGTCTGCCCCTCTAAGAAGTGCCGAGCTTGCGGAAGCTCTGGTCCAGGACTGAGAACTGCCGGGAGAAAAGACCTGAAAGAAATCTAAAGAGAAGAAAACCAAGGCAGTGATAGCGGGGAACCCTTGGGCAGACCTCCTCAGTATATAGACAGTAGGCTGAGGGAGCAGCAAGTGTAGGACGGGGACTCGGGCCGTGCGGGTAGCGACGGCCGGGGTAACGCTGCCGAATGAAGCACCTTTATTTTGTAATTTTATTTTCCTTTTTTTCTTTCGCCTTCTGTTTTTGATTATTCATTTTGAGCACCTGCGCCTACATTTGAACTGTTTACCGACATTGGAGTTCCTGTAGGCCTGTCTACCATCGCTGGTAGTCAGGCCACAGACAATAGCACCCTCTGCGGGCTAAAAAGAAAAAGCAACAACTAAATAAAAAAGGGCACTTGTGCTGTTTTTCAAGTACATACTTCTGTCTCCCGTGTGTCAGTGAATTACCCACCACCCTTCCACGGTAATGTACAGGTTAAATTTAATGGACAACCCAATACATGTTTTGTTTTCTGACCTGCTAATAAAATATCACATTATAATATGAGCCCTGAAAGAGAGGAGACTCAATACAGAAATACCTGGCTTTGTATTCTTTAAGTCAATCGTAGAGTAAAGGATTTCATCACCATTGGATGCTGAGGGGGTGTCAGTGACATGCACAGCTGGAAATACAAAATTGCAGTCATTAGCAACAAACATGAAATGTAAATGTGACTTAAGGGCAGAAGCCTACATAAATCCCCAGAGACAGACACTCAATAGTTATGCTAAAGAATGTCCAGACCAGATTTCATCACAACTGAACATGTGTTTCTTAAGACAGAAGTATACATGCAAGTGTGATGGACAGACAGACACGGCACCTCTAAAAATTCAAACACTCAATTTGGGAGCTGATGTTTAGTTGAGGTTTTGAGTCAGTAACTATGTAACTCTGTGTAACTGTGTTGTGTTTGAGGTAGTGAAGCCAAATACCCAA
>NC_054587.1:1635822-1638356 GCF_017654505.1 Polyodon spathula
GCTAATTGTGTATCTATCACCATCTCTTCTGCTGTAATAATCCTCGTATACTGGAACTTTCCTCCCATCTTTGTACCATGTGATTCTCCAGTCAGTGTAATCCCCCTGAACCTGACATCTCAGTGTAACACTCTCTGATTCGTATAGCTGTGTCCATGCAGGCTCCTGGGTCAGCACAGCCTGGGGTCGTTCTGTAGAGACAGAAGATCAGAGAAGATCAGACAGCACTCAGCACTCCTCTCCCTCTCCTGTTTGTATCCTATATTATTCCTCAAGGAAATACAATCTGGTAAGAACCTATCTATTATTAATACACTATTCCACCAACTGGAGTGTTTCAGTGACCTGCTTTTACTCATAATAACGGCACCTTTAACTCTTTGTCAGCTGCAGAGGTGCTTAATCACGGTTAATTGTGGGGTGTATTTTTCTGTTTGGAACTGTAACCCACTGTGTACCCCCGATACCATCGCTGGTAAAGGGGCGGCTTTCATATTTTGTTTTGTAAAATAAACACGGATGTTTTGCACTTGGAATACTGTCTGGAAATTCGCTTTGTACACCACACCAGTCATGGCTTCATGTGCTCTCTCCTGTTCTGCTGTCTATAATAGTAACAATTGGGTTTGACCAAAAGATTCCTCATCACACTCAGTTCAGTCACTCACCTGATACTTGTATTCTGACAGCACTGCTGTATTGTGAGTAAAACGGTTTGCTCCCCCTTTCAGCTCGACACCAGTACTCTCCTCTGTGGGACACAGCAGCAGCACTGATTGTGTATCTGGATCCAGTTCCACTGCTGCTGTCAGTCTGGGGTGCTAGAGCTCCCTGCCTGTCTTTGTACCAGAGATATCTCCAGCCAGTAGAGTATGGCTGAACAGAGCAGCTCAGGGTCACTGAGTCTCCTTCGAATATCTCTCCTGCAGGCCTCCGGGTCAGTGCAGGCTTCGGAGCGCCCACTGAAATAGAGGAGACAACAGCATTAGGTGCACATTTCCATCTTTCAAAAAAAAAAACTTTACCCACTAGATTCTGTAATTGTGCAAACTTTAAAACCACTTGTTATTATGTAACTGTTGTAGATACTTTCCATGTGCATGTGTATCCCAGAGGGACATGGAATACCTTCCCAGTGTGTGTTTGTGAAAGGATAGAGGGAGACAGAGAGGGGGTACTCAGTCTCACTGATGAGAAGGCAGGAACAGTTCAATGTAGATTGAGGAATCCTCTCAGTGTGTGAAGGTGACAGAAATGGAACGGAGGGGCAGACAGCACTCACACCGATGAGAAGGAAAGAAGGGCAGGGGAGCGGAGGAAACAGGGGAACTCTCTCAGTGTGTTTGTGGTGAAAATGCAGGGAGAAAGAGAGGAGGCAGGGGCACACAGCACTCAGGTAGGAAGAGAGTAGAGAGACAGAGTGCCCGGCCTGGAGTCTGTTATTATTATTATTATTATTATTATTATTATTATTATTATTATTATTATTATTATTATTATTATTATTATTATGTATTTATTTGGCAGGTATCCAGGTGTAGAAGGGCAGTACAGGATTACAATGCAAGCAATATAATACAGTATAGTTTACAGTGCTAATAATAGTAAAATATAATATGAACTGGGATGCAACAAGTTATGATTACAACAAGTTATCTCTACAATGACATATTAGTAGAATAATAGTGCAAGGATAGTGTATTAGCTGAGGATCCAGTAACGTGGTGTGTAGGGCAGGGAAGTCCAGTGCATAGTAGGAGGGGTCGAACAAGAGATCTACAAGTTAGATCTAAACAGATGGGTCTTGAGGAGAAGGTGGAAGACAATGAGAGAAAGTGCAGTCCTGACGGTCTTCGGTAGCTGGTTCCACCACAGAGGGGAGAGGGAAGAGAAGGAGCTGGCCCCGGAGGATGGAGGGAGGAGGGAAGGAATTATCTGTCGTCACTAAAGGAGCTGAGAGGGCAAGAGCGGGGTGTAAGAATACATGAGGGACTGGAGGTAGGAGGGGCTGTTGTGGTGAAGAGAGCGGTTGACAAGAACAAGGGTCTTGATTTGAATGCAAGCAGAGATAGGTAGCCAGTAGTGGGTGCAATGCAGAGGGGAATCATGAGAATAGCGAGGTTGGGACCATACAGTTACATGTAAAGTATGGACAATATGAGTTTAGGAAATATTTGCAAATAGTTATACACTTCTCACTTGGGTGAGCTTAGAGGGAGGGGCTGAAGATAGAAAACTATATATAAGCTCAGTAAGGAAACAGGAGGTTTTTTTTTTTTTTTTTTTGTGGTGTTGCTTTAGAGGTTAGAAGCAATGCAATCCTGTGTTGAAGCCTGTTAAGACCCTGTTATCGTGGTGAATATGAGTCATTCCTATTAACAGTTCTGTTCATTTTCTCACGCTTATCCTTTGTGTTATTTTGTGAGGTTAATAATAAATGTTCAGTTCTTTCTGTCTTCCACTACAGCAGCTGTTGTGCACCCTCACAGAATGTCATATCAGATTGAATGGTTTGTAGATCTAGTGAACTTTTG
>NC_054587.1:1650955-1660822 GCF_017654505.1 Polyodon spathula
TCTCCCTTTGCAGTTTAACAGGAGGTGTGGAGCTGCATTGAAGTATTCAGGAAGCCTGCTTCCCTCTCCCTCACTTACTGCAGGATTAACTCAACACGAGGTGCCCCTCCAGATCCAGAGGTTGAACGTTTCTGCTCAGGACAGTCTGGAGGTAAGAAATGGAATCAGGTTTTTTTTAAAGATGCATTTTAATTTCAGGGGATTTTCTAGAGGGTTTCTTCCTGCCTGTAATAAGTTTTTTTTTTAAAGATTTATTCATGATGTGCAAATCCTTCCTTTACTAAGATGGCATCATGACTGTTGACAGCTGCGACCACTGATTTCTATAAAAGATCTTCAGACTTTAGATTCTCTTTGACTGCCTCAGCACTGATTTCCATAGCATCTCTCCAGACTTTAGATTCTCTTTGACTGCCTCAGCATTATAAGATCACTTCATGTGCAGCAGGTATTCGGGCCGCTAGACCCACACAGAGTCTGTGCTGTGTAGAGTTTGAGTGAGGGGTACAGGTTGGGCACGAACGCTTGCTCCAGAGAAAGTTAATTTAGTTGTAATGGCAGAGTGCTGTGCCAGTCAGTGGATAGACATTCTGGAAAATTAAGAAAAAAAAAAAATTATTGAAAAAAAAAACTAAAAACAAGTGTAATGTTATTTTGCTGATGAGAGGTAACTTGTTTGTGTGGCTTGTTTATGTGTCAGTTATGTTACATTTAGCCATGGTGTGCTACTGTATATTACATTCATCTAGAGGTTTAAGAATTTTACAAGTACAACATATTCCAATGAATTGCATATTGATGATTGCATATTCATGTTAACTTTAAAAAGGTGAAACAGATTTCTTATTAAAATGCACATGCAGCAGATTCCTACTAATTGCATCCCCCATGTGCCCCGCAATTGTATGCATTTAACCAGCTGTATGCAATTATCAGGTATGCAATTAAAGGTACCTGTATTACATGTTATAAGTTATTGATAATGGCACTCTCTGGTTAATTGCATAACACTTTGAGGCACACAGTGTATGTAATTGACAAGAATCTACAGTGATATGACTTAACATGATGTGCTTCATATTATTGATTTAGATTTCAGTGCAACTTGCATGAATTGTCTCTTAATAAATTCAATAGGTACTGAACATTTCACCTGCCTAATTGTGTGTTTTTACAACTAGAAAAACAGGAACTTGCTCCCTCATATTGGCTGCATTTCTGTATTCAGGCTCAGTTTCAACCCTGCCTGCCTTCACCTCCTCTCCCTCACCACAGTCTTTCTCAGAAATGAACGCAGAGCGGGCTGACCGCAGAAAAGGAGAAGGGTGTTCTGTTTTTGCGATGGCATCTGCAGTTAACAATACTGTGAGATACACTTTCTATCTGTAGAGCCTGACTCCAGAAACCACAAAAAACAGAATCTGGTAATGCTCCTAAAACAGTTCAGAAGCAATGTATCGTTTGCTGAATGGTTAGTTTTCTAAATTATTTCCAGTTCAAGTTTTCTGTCATTAATATTCAATTTATGAACAGGTCCTTCACCATTTCATTGATTCATTTGCTCTGGTTTGTTCGTGCCTCTTGTTTCAGAGTCAGCACTGGCATGGATGTATTTGTCATCATTCCTTGACTATTCATGCATAAGTAGAATTTAAAATTACTCCTCAGATTTGCTTTTTTATTGATCCAAGCAGACATTGGCTGCAGAAGTCAATGCTCAGTTCTTCTGATTATCAGTGATTTCTCATACCTGATGTTACGGCTGACAAAGACGAAGAGAGGGGAAGCAAATCTACTCGAAGTGTGTGCAGCTTAGTTATTTCTAACAGTTTGAAGTACAGATATTAGACGAATGTCATTTTGTCTGTGCTGCACTTACTGGATTACAAGTGAAGCTGCTTCTCAGAAAGAAGATGAGGTTTTAGTGTAAAAGTACAAACTCACACTCTGAGCTCACAAGCAGTATATTGTGAAATCGCAGGTATATTTTTGTAACAGTAGCTGGTGACCAGTTAGCACTTGGAGATTAAAAACATTACTGGGAGGAAGTGAGAAGCGCTAACAAAGTTTAAGGAAACTGAGGTTTTCTATAAAGAGCAGTTGTGTTGCAGTTTCGTTTAGTTCCAGGCAGAATGCGGGCTGGGAAACTCTACCTTGTGATGTGTAAGTACTGTGATCTGATGCTTTGAACACGAATCCAGCAGCATGCCTCCCTGGTGAGGGATTGATGGCTTGAAAGAGGCTGGCTTGTCAGTTTCAGGTGGTTTTTAAAAGGGGATGTCGGAGCAGGAGGATGTTGTTGGCTCTGTGCTGCAAAGCAGTTGTGTTTCATTAACAATAGTGGCGAGCACTTGGCATAAAATAGATCAGTTCCTTGCTTTCAAAACTTTTTCATGGCTTAGAGATTGTATTGAACTGTATTGAGGTATGTGAGCTTATCAGAATCCAGCTTCCTCTGTCTGCTAAAGAAGCTTGTTCAGTTATATTGCTGTTAGTGTGTGTGTGTGTGTGTGTGTGTGTGTGTGTGTGTGTGTGTGTGTGTGTGTGTGTGTGTGTGTGTGTGTGTGTGTGTGTATGCCTTTTAAAAAAAAACTAAAAGTGCCAAAATATTGAGTTTGTTGTCGACTTTCACCCTGTGTGGAGTTTTGTCTGACTGGGGTTAGAAAGAAACAACATCTGAACTTTTGCTGCGAATGTTCATTCAAGATTAGCTCAGATACTCAGGGTTGATCTGCTATCTTGAAACACACGGGAGCCTCTAGTGTCATTAATGCTATTGTGCTATTGCCAGGTTCTGGTATACTCATGGGTTACACTGTGAAATAAGGGGCGTTAATTCCAATGTAAGTATATCTGCATTAACATATTTCCTAGCAAGATCATTTGACGTAAGCATCAATTTAATGAATCAGTCAATACTCATATGGGGGGTGTTTTAAATTTATGATGATGTTTTTGTAAGGGTTAAGTATGATTTTTCATTCTTAAACGTTCCCAGTGATTTATCATGCCTGCCCATGCTTCACTCTATATAGCTGCTTTGGTAACTGGTAATTCTATGGGCTAGTTCGTGTTCATCAGACATTGCTACTGTAGTAAAAATTCTACAAATACATTCTTCAGCTGGATGGAAACAGCCGTGCGTGATCAAGCTGCTGTTTGTAAGCTTCTTTAAAGGGTTAGTTGCTCATGTGTTTGGCTGGATATCTGTCAAGGTCTTTTGCTTCCTGTTTGTTGTGGTAAAAAGGGCTTTATATTAGGGTAAGGTGTTTCTGATCAAGAGCCACCTTCAATAATAACCATGTTTTTTTTTATATTGAAGATGTTTCATCTGTTTTCTGCTGAAGGGAATAAGGGCTGTGCTACAGTAGTAATGAAAATAAAGATGGATTTAACCTTTTCAGATGTTTCTCGGTAGTTGTTTTTTATCTATTTAATTTATTTATTTAAGTGATGTTAAATTAAAAAATCAAATTTGGTGGCTAATGCAGCCTTTGCAGTGTTCAGTCACTTGAAAATGTGTTTTGATTGCTGCTCAACTTTTTAATACATAAAAATAAAGATGAATTGTTTCCTCTGGAGCTTCACAAAGAGATCCAATTCCATGGTGTTCTGCTGAAGTGACAAATGACTGACCTACAGTTGCAGGAAAAGGAGAGGCGGCTGAGCTTTCTTGATAGTTTGTGACATTTAGTTAAGTTTATTATTTTCTTGGATTTGACTCACTGGAGTGAAAGACTGTCCTGTCATGTCACTGCCTCTCCTTGTGTCTTTCAGTGCTGACCACAGTGGCCTGCTTTGGAGACGATACAGGTAAGAGAAAAGTACACTGAAGAGTGAACACAGCCCCCAGTGAAGGGGCTCCAGAGTGAACACAGCCCCCAGTGAAGGGGCTCCAGAGTGAACACAGCCCCCAGTGAAGGGGCTCAAGTTGTCTCACAGTCCCCAGTGAAGGGGCTCAAGGGCTCTCATAGCCTGGCCCTTTGGTCTAGAATTTGTTTTAAACTGGACTACAGGAGGAATATCAAAGTAATACATTTTTCATGCAGCATATTAGAATATAAAGGCATATATATATATATATATATATATATATATATATATAATATATATATATATATATATATATATATATATATATATATATATATATATATATATATATATATATATATATATATATAGTGAGCAGACAGTAGATTCCAACATAATCCAAGTTTTTATTAAAGTAAAAATGTGCTCGCTTTTATATAGAAATGACAATCCTGGTTGCGAGACGAGGTCAAAAGAAAATACAGTTCAAACAGGATTCGTATAACAAGAAAAAAAATAACAATGTAAACTAACTAGACAGTAACTCACTGGTGAATAAAAAATTTGTTTCTGGGTTAAAATTAATGGTGCAAGGTGTTAATATATTTTAATCTTGGATAAAAGCTTTGTGCAACATGATTAAAATATTATCCTTGATTTAATCTGGGTTAGTGGTTAATCCATGTTGGTGCAATCGTCCACTCTTACAACATCCCTTGTGCCATGCTGCTGTTTAACAAATATTTTCATAGGGAAAAATATTCTCCCAACCTCGCTATTCTCATGATTCCCCTCTGCATCGCACCCACTACTGGCTACCTATTTCTGCTTGCATTCAATTCAAGACCCTTGTTCTTGTCTACCGCTCTCTTCACCACAACAGCCCCTCCTACCTCCAGTCCCTCATGTATTCCTACATCCCCCTCTCGCCCTCTCAGCTCCTTTAGTGCCGAAAGGTCATTCCTTCCCTCCTCCCTCCATCCTCCTGGGCCAGCTCCTTCTCTTCCCTCTCCCCTCTGTGGTGGAACCAGCTACCGGAGACCTTCAGGACTGCTCTTTCTCTCATTGTCTTCCACCTTCTCCTCAAGACCCATCTGTTTAGATCCAACTTGTAGATCTCTTGTTCGACCCCTCCTACTATGCATTGGACTCCCCTGGTCTACACAACACGTTACTGGATCCTCAGCTAATAAACTATCCTTGCACTATTGTTCTACTAATATGTCATTGTAGAGATAACTTGTTGTAATCATAACTTGCATCCCAGTTCATATTATATTTTACTATTATTTGCACTGTAAACTATTCTTTCCTATTGTAAAACTGTAAACTATTCCCCTTTCCTTCTCATTGGTGTGAGTGCTGTCTGCCCCTCCGTTCCATTTCTGTCTCCTTCACACACTGAGGATTCCTCAATCTACACTGAACTGTTCCTGCCTTCTCATCAGTGAGACTGAGTTCCCCCTCTCTGTCTCCCGCTATCCTTTCACAAACACACACTGGGAAGGTATTCCATGTCCCTCTGAAATTAACATGCACATGGAAAGTATCTACAACAGTTACATAATAACAAGTGGTTTTAAAGTTTGCTCAGTTACAAGATCTGGTGGGTTTTTTGAATGAAAGATGGAAATGTGCACCTAATGCTGTTGCCTCCTTTCTTTCAATGATCACTTCGAAACCTGTACTGTCCCAAGAGCCTGCTGGAGAGATATTCGAAGGAGACACAGTGACCCTGAGCTGTAGGGTTGAGGGGGGCTCTGATGGCTGGAGATATCTCTGGTATAAAGACAGTCAGTACAGTACTCCAGTGTACCAGACTGACAGCAGCAGTGGAACTGGAGCCGGATACACAATCAGAGCTGCTGCTGTGTCTCACAGTGGAGAGTACTGGTGTCGAGCTGAAAGGGGGAGCAAACCGTTTTACTCACAATACAGCAATGCTGTCAGGATACAAGTATCACGTGAGTGACTGAACTGAGCCTGTAAGAAAGATGGCAGCCAGCCATAGATAAAATTAAAAAGTCTCAGTATTAGACCAAAAGAAGATTACTTTGTAGCTCTATTTCCTTTAAATTAAAATAGATATGATGCAGAAACAAAGTTATTTGACTACTTTTAATTAATATTATTTTAAAGAGCAAATTAAGTTTATCATTAAAGACCCCCTTTCTCTTTATATTAATTTCCTTTTATTTATTTATCTTTATCTAAATGGCAGGGAGCACTGCAATTAAATCATCTTTATATTTCTCCAGCGCTGCCCCAGACTACACTCACCCTGGAGCCTCCACTCCCAGAGATAATCACCAGGGATGCTTTTCAATGGGCCCTTATAGTTTCACATCTTACAACTGCAATCAATCAATCAATCAATCTTTATTTCTTATATAGGATGTTTCATAATAAATCACCTCAAAGCACTTTACAGATTAAAAAAATAATAACAATAATTTACAAAACAATTTAGAGAAATAGTAAAAGATGATAAAATACCCCATTTAAATGAATACATTAAAATACTTTTAAAAAGTCATTTTAATTCTTAAAGCAGTGACAAAAACAGGTAGTACAAAAAATCTAATTAGGTACACTGTATTGTATAAGGAGCGTCACGGTGGCGTGGTGGTTAGCGCTGCTGCCTCACAGTGCCAGGGTCCTGGGTTTGATTCCAGTCTAGGGTTCTGTTTGTGTGGAGTTTGCATGTTCTCCCTGTGTTTGTGTGGGTTTTCTCTGGGTACTCTGGTTTCCTCCCACAGCCCAAAGACATGCTGTTCTGGGTGATTGATCACTCTAAATTGCCCTCTGTGTGTGTTTGATGCCATGCGATGGACTGGCATCCCATCAAGGGTGTAGTCCAGCCTTGTGTCTGCTGGGTTAGGCTCCAACTCACCACAACCCTGTAAAAGATTGAACAGATAATGATAATACTGTATAAAAGATTATGATCATTATCCCTCTGCTAAATTTGCAGGGGGTTTGAATGCTTCTCTCAAATTCGACTAGTAGGAGCAGATGAGGTTTTCAGTGTTGTGGAAATTCTTTGGGTATTCCATGATTCTAGACTGTGGGCATCAAACAATAACCAATATTAATAACAAACCAATAGCAATGTTCTCTTTTAAAGCCTTCTTTTATTAATCAAATCAAGCTTGCAATGCGCAAAACCTTTTCAAGTGTTTTAGAGAGGGTTTCTCTTTATAGCTACTTAGCATTTTAATGTTGTATGCTGGTGAATTTTAAACAATTTTTTTCTTCTCCAAAAATGGCCTGCATCTTAAATTCGACTGTAGTGATTAAAATCACCAACAAAAGAGGTGACTCCGCGAGTACAGAAACAGGAACGTGGCTGACCACTTGATCAAAGACGAACAAAAACGTCCCTGGCCGATCTCGAACCATCCACGACATGCTGATCAGATCGGAAATGCTGATCAGACCCCTGCATTTTCCGACATGCCAAGCAATGCCACAGTTCACAAAAAGGGAAAACGAGGTGCATTAATCATGACTGGAAAGGAGAAGCAGCGCTTAACTGCAATGCTCTGAGTGATGGCAGACGGCCGTAAAACTGCTTGCTCACGCGTAATTCAGGCTGCATCATTGTAAATGCATCTTTATTTAATGTTTTATTTTTCCCAAAATTGAGGGTGGAAAATTTTGGCTGCGTCTTAAATTTGTAGGACGGCAGTATCAGCGTGATTTTCAAAAGGGGCAAAATGAGGACTAGGTCGCTAAGGGATTTCTACAAACCTGATTTAGGCTGCTAAGTGTATGCGCTAGCTGAAATTCATCCTGTATTCACTTCTTGACGCTTAAATATAAATCAAGAGACAAAATGGTGAGTGGATACAGGTGAGTGCAGTGCAGAGCGGGTGCAAATCAGACAGACGATTACTTGGGTGTTTGTTGAACTGATTTGGCAATGTCCAGGGCCTTATGGTGAACACCAATAAATAATAAATTATATTATTTATAGGCGTGTGTCTCTCGTAACTTTAATCCCCAGGTTTGACTCGTAACCAAAAGTCCAGGTTTTACAAAAACCTCCACTAAACACGAAACACAAACACAAGACAGTGAGTGAAATGAGGTGCCAGTGGTGTTGTGGAAGGGTAGTGGGTAAGTCACTGACACAGGAGGCAGACAGGTGGATTTGGCAACACCGCACAGGTGCCCAGTTTTGTTCTCGGGTGCTATTTTTAAGTTTATCCCTCAGATTGCGCTCTTTTTACCAATGATGGTAGACAGAACCACGGGCATACCAAGCGATGGTACACAACACCGGCCTCCCTTGCAGGTGCTCAAAGAAATAATAATGAAAACAGAAGGCAAAAATAACAAGGAAAAAAATAACATAAAAACAAAACTACAAATAAAAGGTGTTGCACTCTGCAGCAATATCCCGGTCACGGCTGCCCGTGCGACCTGGATCTACGCTGCCGTCTACCTAGCCTGCTCTGTTATACTTTTAAGGGGTCTGCCCAAGGGTTCCCCACTCTCACTGTCTCACTGTGACACTTCCGTGTCTTTTTCTGTCCCGGCTGGTTCTCGGTCCGCGACCAGCGTTTCCGTACTCTCAGCGCGTCTATAAGGGCAGACCTGAGGAAACAGCAGAGCGTTATTTTATAGGACCAACAATCTCCCAAGACTCTCCGCTCAGCCATTCAGAGAAGGGGAAAGTCCACACACCCACTTTCCCACCTCCCCGTGTCACTGTCATGAATCACAGGCGGTTGTTGGACGACTGCCGCCCTCTTTCTGCAGCCCGTGAACACGCCAGCAGAGTCAGCACAGATCTCTCCCTGCTACATATCCTTTCCCTCAGAATGACACCACCGGTTCATTTGAAAATCTTACACCCCCATGCCTTCCCGAGAGAAAAAGTCTGCGTTTTGATGCAGCTTTCCTGCTCGGTGGACTACCCTAAAGGTATAGGGCTGCAAGACCAAGTACCACCGTGTGATTCTGGCGTTGCTATCTTTCATCTGGTGAAGCCATGCTAAGGGGGCATGATCTGTAAAAAGGGTGAAGTATCTCCCCAGGAGGTAGTACCGGAGTGACTCGACTGCCCATTTTACTGCGAGACACTCCTTCTCGATGGTGCTATAATTTTTCTCGCGGGGAAGGAGCTTCCTGCTGATATACAGGACTGGGTGCTCGCTTCCTCGAACCTCCTGTGACAACATTGCCCGAGACCTGTCTCTGACGCATCCGTCTGCAGGGTGAACCTCTTACCAAAATCTGGGCTGCACACACTGGCTTACTACACAGCCTCCACTTCAAGGCGAGAAAGGCCCTCTGGCACGACTCTGTCCACTGAACCATATTTGGGGCAGCCTTCCGGGTGAGGTCTGTCAAGGGAGCAGCGAGCATAGCGAAGCTTGGGATGAACTTTCTATAATAGCCCGCTAGTCCCAAGAAAGAGCGCACCTGGGTTTTGGTTGTAGGAACCGGCCAGTCAGCCAAGGCTTTCACCTTAGCAACTAGCGGTCTGATCTGGCCGCCCCCTACTCGATACCCCAAATACTCCGACTCACTCTTCCCAATGGCACACTTCTTTGGGTTAGCAGTGAGCCCCGCCTCCCGCAAGGATTGCAGCACCGCCGCTACCTTACACAGATGACTCGGCCAGTCCTCACTGTGGATAACCACGTCATCTATGTAAGCAGCGGCGTACTGCTGATGGGGCCGCAAGATGCGATCCATCATCCGCTGGAAAGTGGCGGGGGCTCCGTGCAACCTAAAGGGCATGGTCCTAAATTGGTACAACCCGAAGGGAGTCGAAAATGTTGTCCTCTCTCTAGATTCCGGAGTCAGGGGTATCTGCCAGTACCCCTTCATTAAATCAAGTGTCGTCATAAAATGAGCTGTGCCTAGACACTCCAGCAACTCATCTACCCGGGGCATTGGATAAGCGTCAAATTTTGATTTCTCATTGATTTGTCTGAAATCAATGCAAAATCGAGTTGACCCGTCTGGCTTATCAACCAAAATGATCGGACTGTTCCAGTCACTTTGGGACTCTTCTATTACCCCCAGTCTCAGCATTTC
>NC_054587.1:1661322-1663973 GCF_017654505.1 Polyodon spathula
TTGTTTTTACCATGTTACACTGCTGCAGTTGACTTTTCAAAGGGGTGGAGAAGACCCCACCCCTACGCATGTGTGACAAAAATCTGCCCTTTTCAGAATCTCCCTTTGCAGTTTAACAGGAGGTGTGAAGCTGCATTGAAATCTCAGGAAGCCTGATTCCCTCTCCCTCACTTACTGCAGGATTAACTCAACACAAGGTTTCTCTCCAGATCCAGAGGTTGAACGTTTCTGCTCAGGACAGTCTGGAGGTAAGAAATGGAATCAGGTTTTTTTTAAAGATGCATTTTAATTTCAGGGGATATTCTAGAGGGTTTCTTCCTACCTGAAATAAGTTTATTCATGATGTGCAAATCCTTCCTTTACTAAGATAGCATCATGACTGTTGACAGCTGCGACCACTGATTTCTATAAAAGCTCTTCAGACTTTAGATTCTCTTTGACTGCCTCAGAATTAAAAGATCACTTCATGTGCAGCAGGTATTCGGGCCGCTAGACCCACACAGAGTCTGTGCTGTGTAGAGTTTGAGTGAGGGGTACAGGTTGGGCACGAACGCTTGCTCCAGAGAAAGTTAATTTAGTTGTAATGGCAGAGTGCTGTGCCAGTCAGTGGATAGGCATGCTGGAAAATTAAGAAAAAAAACATTTATTGAAAAAAAAAACTAAAAACAAGTGCAATGTTATTTTGCTGATGAGAGGTAACTTGTTTGTGTGGCTTGTTTATGTGTCAGTTATGTTACATTTAGCCATGGTGTGCCACTGTATATTACATTCATGTAGAGGTTTAAGAATTTTACAAGTACACCATATTCCAATTAATTGCATATTGATGATTGCATATTCGTGTTAACTTTAAAAAGGTGAAACAGATTTCTTATTAAAATGCACAGGCAGTAGATTCCTGCTAATTGCATACCCCATGTGCCCAGCAATTGTATGCATTTAACCAGCTGTATGCAATTATCAGGTATGCAATTAAAGGTACCTGTATTACATGCTATATGTTACTGATAATGGCACTCTCTGGTTAATTGCATAACACTTTGAGGCACACGGTGTATGTAATTAACAAGAATCTACAGTGATATGACTTAACATGATGTGCTTCATATTATTGATTTAGATTTCTGTGCAACTTGCATGAATTGTCTCTTAATAAATTCAGTAGGTACTGAACATTTCATCTGCCTAATTGTGTGTTTTTACAATTAGAAAAACAGGAACTTGCTCCCTGCAATATTGGCTCATTTCAGTATTCAGGCTCATAGCTTGCCAGTCCCTGCCTAGCCTTCTGCTCCTCAATTCTCGATCACAGTCTTTCTCAGAAATGAACAAGCAGACTGTTTGAAAAGGAGAAGGGTGTTCTGTTTTTGCGATGGCATCTGCAGTTAACAGTTTTAGTGTAAAAGTACAAACTCACACTCTGAGCTCATCTCCACTATCTTGTGAAATCGCCAGTATATTTTTGTGACAGTAGCTGGTGACGAGTTAGCACTTGGAGATTAAAAACATTACTGGGAGGAGCTGAGAAGGGCTAACAAAGTTTCAGGAAACTGAGGTTTTCTATAAAGAGCAGTTGTGTTGCAGTTTCTTTTAGTTCCAGGCAGAATGCGGGCTGGGAAACTCTACCTTGTGATATGTAAGTACTGTGATCTGATGCTTTGAACACGAATCCAGCAGCATGCTTCCCTGTGAGGGATTGATGGCTTGAAAGAGGCTGGCTTGTCAGTTTCAGGTGGTTTTTAAAAGGGAATGTTGGAGCAGGAGGATGTTGCTGGCTCTGTGCTGCAAAGCAGTTGTGTTTCATTAACAATAGTGGCGAGCACTTGGCATAAAAGAGATCAGTTCTTTCAAACCTTTTTCATGGTTAGAGATTGTATTGATCTGTATTGAGGTATGTGAGCTTATCAGTATCCAGCTTCCTCTGTCTGCTAAAGAAGCTTGTTCAGTTATATTGTGTGTGTGTGTGTGTGTGTGTGTGTGTGGTGTGTGTGTGTGTGTGTGTGTGTGTGTGTGTGTGTGTGTGTGTGTGTGTGTGTGTGTGTGTGTGTGTGTATGCCTTTTAAAAAAAAAACTAAAAGTGCCAAAATATTGAGTTTGTTGTCGACATTCACCCTGTGTGGAGTTTTGTCTGACTGGCTTTAGAAAGAAACAACATCTGAACTTTTGCTGCGAATGTTCATTCAAGATTAACTCAGATACTCAGGGTTGATCTGCTATCTTGAAACACACGGGAGCCTCTAGTGTCATTAATGCTATTGTGCTATTGCCAGGTTCTGGTATACTCATGGGTTACACTGTGAAATAAGGGGCATTAATTCCAATGTAAGTATATCTGCAATAACATATTTCCTAGCAAGATCATTTGATGTAAGCATCAATTTAATGAATCAGTCAATACTCATATGGGGGGTGTTTTAAATTTATGATGATGTTTTTGTAAGGGTTAAGTATGATTTTTCATTCTTAAACGTTCCCAGTGATTTATCATGCCTGCCCATGCTTCACTCTATATAGCTGCTTTGGTAACTGGTAATTCTATGGGCTAGTTCGTGTTCATCAGACATTGCTACTGTAGTAAAAATTCTACAAATGCATTCTTCAGCTGGATGGAAACAGCCGTGCGTGATCAAGCTGCTGTTTGTAAGCTTCTT